>NW_013674198.1:0-7153 GCF_000517525.1 Limulus polyphemus | reverse complement strand
GTCATTGTCTGGGGCTGGTTAAGTCGATGGTCGATGTATCCGCCTTGTGTAAAACACAATAAATCGTCCTTTAACGTATCTAATTCGCTTTTAAATTTACTAATGTTTTCCATTTATACTTCTTGTCATTGTTGTTGATTTTTCTGTAGTTGCTGCTGACTTTCCTGCAACTGTTGGATACTTTCTTCCTGTTTCCTTTCTTGTTCTAGTTGCCACTGTTGTAGTCTCTCTTCTTGTTTCTTTTCTCGTTTTTCCTGTTTCTTTTCTTTTTCCTCCAACAACTGCTGTAATTTCTCTTCTTGTTTATTTTCTTTCTCCTCCAACCACTGCTGTAATCTCTCTTGTTTATTTTGGTTGTTCGAGCTGCCACTGTTGCAGGTTTTCTTGCCACTGCTGTTGTCTCTCTTCTTTTTCCTCCAACAACTGCTGTAATCTCTCTTCTTGTTTATTTTGCTGTTCGAGCTGCCACTGTTGCAGGTTTTCTAGCAAATGCTGTAACCTCTCTTCTTGTTTATTTTCTAGTTCTTTTTGTTTCTTTTCTTTTTCCTTCAACAAGTGCTGTAATTTCTCTTCTTGTTTAATTTCTCGTTCTTCTTGTTTCTTTTCTTGTTTAATTTCTCGTTCTTCTTGTTTCTTTTCTTTTTCCGCTAACAACTGTTGTAACTTCTCTTCTCGTTCTTCTTGTTTCTTTTGCTGTTTTTGTATTGCTACCATCAAGTCTGCTAGGCTGTAATTTGATTTGCCGCTTCTCGTTTCCATTTTTTTTTCTGTCCCACTCTCTGACACCAATTTGTTACGTCTCCGTTCGTTAGTTGATTTTCCGTAACTTCGTTCCCACGAAACTTTAGCGACACCAGTTCTTTCTTAATAAAACTGGCTTATTCTTTCTGAATATAACTTTACCGATACACTTATTTTCAACAGTCGCTCTATAGCAAACGCTAGAACGTCTCACGTGCTCGTGCTCGACAATACTTAGTTCAATTACACACTCTCCGACTGCAGTTCAATTACTCTCTACACTGTTGTCGTCACGTTGTGATCATCTTATATATACCAGCCTACCCCAATCTAGTAATCTCCCGATAATTCACGAAAGTTCGAGAGAAGGAGTGGCGGGATACTAGTCACGTGACCTTGCTGACGCAAGAATATGTATAACACTATTTCTTGTTATTCAACATGGATCAGTTGTATGTGATGTTACCTAGAAACAGTTCTTTGAATTATTTTGCTAATAATACTCTGAAAAACCATATCATTAATCTTTCGACATCTATCAACCTCGAAGGTACGTGGGAAGTGGCCTTGGTCGAATTCCAGTATCCACATAGCTAGAATAATGTGCTTGACAGTACAGGATGGATGTCATATTTTTCAGGCTCTCACTTTGCTACCATAATAAATTATATTAGACCAGGTAAATACAATGAACCTGAAGATTTAATTAGAATCTTAAACCAAATAGAAGATACGCTTCCTAAACCCGACAATGAACTAGTGTTTACTTATGAATCGTTCACCCGAAAAGTAAGCATGAACGTAAATGATGGAGCCTCTATAACACTCGATCCTGTACTATCATTTATACTTGGTTTTGATAATAACTACATGATAACAGAGCCAACTATAGCTCCATGTTAGTAAGCATGGTGGATTTTACTCAGATATTGTGGAACCTAGTATTGTTGGTTATGCATTTGCACCACTGATACGAATCGTTTAAGTTAAAGATCAGGATGGATACATGATCACTGAAATATTCACCAATTCTCAATACAGACCTGTTTCTAAGCAAAATTTTCAGACTATAGAGATCGATATAAAGGACGACATTGGTCGACCTATCTCATTTGAACAAGGAAGAGTGATTGTAATGCTCCATATTCGCAAACATGAGAGTTCCTTAGTATCAAGAACCAGCATCTATGCTGTATATTAGGATTAGCAAGTGGGAAACAATTTACCTTATTATGTTGGCAACAGGGACATGGATTGGGTGACGTTTTGAGTAACTTGAGTAACATTTCTGAAAAAAGGAGCATTAGCCTTAGGAAAACAAGCTGTTCAGTCAGGATTAAATTTAGCATCAGATGTCATACAAAGAAAATCTTTTGTTGATGCTGGAAAACGACGAGTAATACAAGTAGCTCAGAATCTAGCTCCAGATGTTCTATGTAATAAAAAGAAGAAACAGAACGGTCCCGTGTTAGCTGAAACTAAGAGACGAAGAATATAAACTCAAGACTTTTTCGACAAGTAATCATGACTCTCTTACTACATGAAAGTCCTGTCAGTGTACAAAGTCTGAGCTAGGCTTATTTTCTCTCCCTCCCATCCAAACAGTGATTGAGGATGGTCAGGGGACTGAATATTTTCTTCTATCTCCAGTGACTGCCAGAGGACCCATCGAATTTTCTATATCGAGATCAGGAGATTAATATATATAGATCAGGCAACAACATATCTTTATCTAAAGGCAAAGATTGTCAAGCCTGATGGGAATAACAAAAAAAAAGAAAAAAAGAATGAAAATCCTTTGCACCTGTCCAATTATTGCTACTGAATAACAAACTCATTTCTTTGTCTCACAATCTTTACGTGTATAAGGCCTACATAGAAACTTTACTGGGTTATAACGGTGAAGCTAAGTCATTTAACATCGTTCATCTGGATAAAAGACACGACAGTTAGTTTTGACGATCTCTATTTTAATGATGCAATTCAAGACCGACAAATAGATACATGTGGTAGTAAAACAGTTGACATGATCAGTCGTCTACATTTCGATATCGTTTTACAAAACAAGTTCTTGCTTAATGGTGTAAGTTTAAAACTATGACTCCTAAGAAGTAAATATTCTTTTTGTATTATGTCAAATGATGAATCAGGATTCAAAATTGTACTAAAACACGTTTCTACCTATGCTAGAAAAGACAAGATCAGTCCGTCAGTCATTCTGTCACATGCTAACGCATTTCAGAAAGGAACAGCTAAATATCCTTTGAAATATATGGTGTGCAAACTGTTTTCAATTCCACAAGAAAACGTATAAGCATTTATCTATAATGTGTTTTTAGGTCAAGTACCTACTTGTCTTGTTATTGTATGTGTTGATAAAGATGCATTTGATGGATCTTGGAAGAAACATCCATACAATTTCAAACATTACAGTATCAGTTTCGTGGATGGTAAACAAATCCCCGATCGACTTTTACAACCAGATTTTCATGCTGAGCTGTGTGCACAAAGCTATGAAACATTATTTAGTGGAACGTGAAAACAATTTCAAGTTCAAGAAATTGATATAGGATATGACAAATACTTGGGAGGATATACACTCTTTTGCCTTTGATGTTACATCAGATCTATCAGCTGGAGATTTTCACTTTAACTTGGTGAAACAGGAAAATTTACAATTACCTAACCAAAAAATTACCTAACCAAACTCCATAAATGTTTTTACCTATGCAGAATCCCATTCAATTTTAGAAACTGATCAGTCTAGAAACATCATGACTGATATCTAAGAAGCTATAAATACATTAGAAATTTATGTATGTGCAAAAGACGTTTTCCAGTGATCAACTACCTGACCATGCAGAAAAACAATTGTGTATATTGTCAATCTAGATCGGTAGCCACTGTGTTTCTATTTATTTTGGTCGAAATGAAAAAGGAGAATATTTAGACCCACTAATACTACCTCCACATCTCAACATGACAAAATTCATCAAGAAGAACTGTCAAACGTGGACTTACAACAAAAAGTACCACAAGTACCATATTCGTCTGTGTGTGGAAAATATTGTAAATATTGTGCTTCTTATCGTTGTCAACATGTGTTGAAACGAAAACTCCTATCTAAATTTGGATCCCACAAAAATAGTAATGATATGATTGTTCATGATTTTGTTGCAAAAACATTTTCATGTAAATACGTCTTTAATAGATGTGTCTGTTTATGTAGATCAGACTGCAAAATCTTTATTGTGGGAAAATTAATAAAGTGTTCAAAAGAAATAATGTGTCCAGAATTTTTTTATTATAATGTAGCCAAGCAATGCGTTTCTAACAACGCGCCTCTGATGATGTAAATATAACGTCCTCTGGCGGCAAAGCGCGCGGTCTTTCCACTAACAACTGAAGTGGTATGCCTTACCAAGAACGATATGGACAACATATACATTTTTCTCATGTGTTACAGAGTGGCCATAAAAATAGAATGCGTCTTTTAATAATCAAAGATCAAACGCGTTAAACAATACAATACTTCAATGGTAGAATGGAGAGTCAATTGTGTGTCAGGTTTTGAAAGTAAGGAAAATAAACTTCAAAAATAGCTTCAGATTTAGAAAATGGGATCTTGAAAGTGCGATAAAAAAACAATGGAATATACAGAGTGTGAAGATGACAACAATTCTTTAGTGCAAAGCTACACAATGGGATATCTGCACTCTGTCCACTGCAGGGAATTCAACCCCTAATTTTAGTGTTGTAAGTCTGTAAACTTACAGCTCACAAATGACAAGCTGATTCTAAAAACCATGTGTCATGTTTATTTATTTAAAACTCTTACACCGGATATGGGTTTAAAGATTGCTGATGAAGTTAAATTTTTAGTTGAAACTGTAATTGTAAAGTTAAAAGAACGTTTTCTTCTAACTGTAGTTGTAAAACTTTTTTAAATTTATCAATATATATATAGCTTTGATACACAACATTTAATGGAAAATAATTATATTATTAAAACATTTTTAAGTGTGAAAAAGTAATAGCAATTTCAGAAAATAAACATTAGTGTAGCCTTTTACCCTAAAGACAATCAGTTCAAAGTCGTGTATTTCTCTCGTTATAAGATTAGTTGTTATTGTTTTTTTAGTTTTGTGTAAGAGTACTTTGCTTTTAAATCTTATGTTAATTGATAAGTACATGTTTTGTAACATATACGACAAGGAAGAAGGATCCTTCGAACTCCAATGACACAAGTGGAAGTAAATTATAAATGGTTATAAAACTAACCTAGAGATCAATTTGTCAAAAACGTTAGCGAATATAGCATCGAGTTATAATCTGCTCTGGAGACTGTCACAGTCTTAGAATCAATAGTTCTTAAGTTATATTTAGTTATTTTGTGAAAACTTTAACAAATTTACACATTTTTTTCCTTTTTCAGAAACTCTTTCAGTGAACTAAAAATTTTAATTATGTCTGATTTTTTTAGGCTTTTCTCTGAATAGTAATCAAAAGCATTGTTTGATTTTGGACAACGTTAGTTACTGTAGTAATGTATAATGTGAATCTGTTATGTGGTTTTATATAATTTATCACGTTGATCTAGTGTCATACCATTCACATTGTAGAATATATTATATTCTACTTTACACGTTTTCACTAAATATCACAAATTAAATGTGTGTTGTTGTTTTTTTCCATTCTGAAAAAAAAATTACTAGAGGAATAAACCTATTTTGTGAGGAACATGCCAATAAGATTGTTTCTTTTCAGATATTCGTGCAAAGCTACCCAAAGATTACCTGTGCTAGGTGTTCTTAATTTGTATTTATTTATCAATTATGTAAACCTGAATACAGGTAAAGCTTCTGCTGAAATATTTTGTTTGATATTTTGTAAAGTTGCGGTAATTCCCCTTTTTAGTACTTTTCTTCTTTGTATAGATCTGAGATATCTTAGAAACTAGGCTAGTGCTATATCAACTGAGCTAATGCCTGCTAGCAACAACTCAAAGTACCACATTATTCTCCTCTTACATTTAAGCGTGGTTTCTACAGCTATGAAAATCAAAGAGGAAAATTAAAGCATTGGAAAAGAAGTATCACTTTATTAACAAAATTGATTATAAATTTGTACATTTTCTTTTACCTTTGAGTGTCAGGAACATATGAAGTATAAAAAGTTGAAATTTTATCAGTAAAAAACTTCTTGGAAGCCTTTTGTTTAGTAAACAAAATAGTTAACACATTAGTAAATTGATATATGGTTTAAGACATTAGTCGTTCTTACAAAGAACAGATTTTGATAGGAATGGCAGTCCTGCATTCTGACGTTTGATAGAATAGTGATTGACTATCACAGTAAGAATATAAACAGAGAAGGAAGACTAATCATTCAAGTCATTCGTTCACGTTCAATTTCATAAATACAATAGGACAGACGCATTCACCATACGGAGAAATGAACTAGCATTAAAAGGTAGATGAATCGTAAAATATGAAACTTGATAACCCGAGAGCTTTCGGAATACAGATCTTCCTTTGTGAGGGTGAAATCAGATAAATGTGAAATTTAAAATGTCAGCATTACATAAATTATCTTCAATGACATCGTGCGTGGGTATCTGTGAATGATGGAAGTGTTTATTAAAGTTGTACATCCCCGCTACTCAGACACTGTACCCGTTGTTGTTGAACTAAAGTTGTACATCCCCACTACTCAGACACTGTACCCGTTGTTGTTGAACTAAAGTTGTACATCCCCACTACTCAGACACTGTACCTGTTGTTGTTGAACTAAAGTTGTACACCCCCACTACTCAGACACTATACCCGTTGTTGTTGAACAAAAAATGTACACCCCCGCTACTCAGACACTATACCCGTTGTTGTTGAATTAAAGTTGTACATCCCCACTACTCAGACACTGTACCCGTTGTTGTTGAACTAAAGTTGTACACCCCACTACTAAGACACTGTACCTGTTGTTGTTGAACTAAAGTTGTACATCCCCGCTACTCAGACACTATACCCGTTGTTGTTGAATTAAAGTTGTACATCCCCACTACTCAGACACTGTACCCGTTGTTGTTGAACTAAAGTTGTACATCCCCACTACTCAGACACTGTACCCGTTGTTGTTGAACTAAAGTTGTACATCCCCGCTACTCAGACACTATACCCGTTGTTGTTGAATTAAAGTTGTACATCCCCACTACTCAGACACTGTACCCGTTGTTGTTGAACTAAAGTTGTACATCCCCACTACTCAGACACTGTACCCGTTGTTGTTGAACTAAAGTTGTACATCCCCGCTACTCAGACACTATACCCGTTGTTGTTGAATTAAAGTTGTACATCCCCACTACTCAGACACTGTACCCGTTGTTGTTGAACTAAAGTTGTACATCCCCACTACT
>NW_013674197.1:25463-28723 GCF_000517525.1 Limulus polyphemus | reverse complement strand
AGTATCTGAGACATGATTATAAGTATCCTGAACATCAAAACATGTCTTCAAATCAGGAATGAATCTCACATCATTCGTTTTTAAACTTCATAAGAACTTTTTTAATGAAACCTGATAAAAAGGAGCCATAGAACTATTACACTGGTTCATTTAACATTTTGTATACTTTGATCATTCACTGAATCCCTTTAGAACAGGAACTAAAATGGATACTATTAAGCTAACAAGGTAAAATCATATTAAAGAGATAAATATTTGTATCAAGAAGATAACATTTTACCTGGTGTAAAGAAATACACTCGTGTTCCATCTCCTCGAACATAAAAACTATCCTGAAGACAACTGCCTGGTCTGAATCTTAACTCAGCCATGTCATGTCGTCCATAATCCCGAAAGAGAACCAATCCACCTGGTTTCAGATACCTGACTATAGTGTTAATCACTTGCTGCATTCTGAAATAATGGTAAATATGATGAAGTGGAGAAAATCAGTTTATAAAACTTGTGTACTTGATTCTGGAACACCAGACTGAAGCTTCAGTTGATTAATTGAACAGAATAAGTATATGTGATTTGTTAACAGGAAAAACTCCCATTAATAACCACTAATGATATTCAAAGAATCTACTTTTCCTTAAAGTACTTTTAGAATCACAATTTTTCTTTCTTTAAGTTTCTGATGTTAATTTTTTTCTTATTAGGATACAATGCAAAGAAGTTAAACAAAACTTTATCAAAACACATCCAGCGTAATTTTATTACTAACTAGCTATTTGGACACAACAGAAAAGAAAGATTCACCTCTCAAATATAACAACTTCTAATAATTTACTTTGTGGCAAGAGACAAACCTGTCTATTTACTTGTGTACATTTTTACAGACTCAACAGTTGTTGTACGTTCAACACTTCACTTAACAGATACTTACTTTTCAGGGTGAATAGCTGACAACACGAAGATTAAGAGAACAACATCTAAAGAACATTCTGGAAAGGGCACAAGCCAGGTGTGTGCAGTCACGTCACAGGAAAAGGCATAGCATTTTGCTGGGTCGTACTTTTCGTTACTCTGCAAGAAAATATATAAAATTACAAGACATAATTCTTTGGGGGGTTGTCTCTTTCATTATGTTACAACTGAAAATGTAAAATAAAAATGGATAACACTGTGCTGGTTGTATCTTTCATTATGTTACAACTGAAAATGTAAAATAAAAATGGATAACACCCATTTTCAGTTGTAACATAATGAAAGATACAACCAGCACAGTGTTATCCATTTTTATTTTATGTGCTGGTTGTATCTTTCATTATGTTACAACTGAAAATGTAAAATAAAAATGGATAACACTGTGCTGGTTGTATCTTTCATTATGTTACAACTGAAAATATAAAATACTGCAGTTGTTTTTATGACTGCATAATCCCTTGACGGCCTGTGACCGTACTCTTTCTTTAACAGGATATGCAGTACTATCTCATAAGTTGAAAAGGAAAATTCTTTGGTTGATCAAAATATTTTAAGGTATTCTTGTATTACTATACTTACTTTTAAATTGTTCTTGAACAAGTATATATCCTTTCTTTTTTTTTTACATTTCTGTAATCAACTTAATGTGTTCATAGTCTTACTATTTGAAATAAACAAACATGACAAACAAACCTTTAAATTGGTATTTACATTCTGTTAGTTTAATAAATCAAATGTTGGACTTAGTACACATGCAGTAAGAAAAAATACTGGTCAAAGCCACAGTAGAAACTAAAACAGGCAAATAGTAATTTGGACATAAAAAAATAATGTAAAACAAAATTACACAACTAATAAAGTTCAATATAATTTATACTTGAAACCATCATTTAACAACAAGCAACACAACAGAACTGTCAAAGATGGAATGGAAACCCATGGAACAACAACAAACAACACAACAGAACTGTCAAAGATGGAATGGAAACCCATGGAACAACAACAGGCAACACAACAGAACTGTCAAAGATGGAATGGAAACCCATGGAACAACAATAAACAACAGGCTACACAACAGAACTGTCAAAGAGGGAATGGAAACCCATGGAACAACAACAAACAACACAACAGTCAAAGAGGGAATAGAAACCCATGGAACAACAATAAACAACACAACAGAACAGTCAAAGAGGGAATAGAAACCCATGGAACAACAACAAACAACACAACAGTCAAAGATGGAATGAAAACCCATGGAACAACAACAAACAACACAACAGAACTGTCAGAGATGAAATAGAAACCCACGGAACAACAATAAACAACACAACAGAACTGTCAGAGATGAAATAGAAACCCATGGAACAAACAACACAACTGTCAAAGATGGAATAGAAACTAATGACCATAATAAAGAGTAGATCTTGTTCAAACACATGCAAGTAATCAAAAGACAGCTGAAGATATGTTAAACAGATAAACTGAACCAACAAAAAGACTGAAAATGGTAAAAGGACAAAAGCTTAGTGCAACAGACCTTAAAATTATGTTGCCAAACATATACATATGAAACACTTCACAAGTCCAATTATTCTTTCAGAAACCAAATGCAGCATATATATAGTACTGTACTTACCTTAACAAGGGAAACGGCTACATCACTGAAGTCACAGCAGTACACAAAGAGGTCTTGAGAACTGAAACACATGAGAAGTATTCTTATCGATTTTACTTCTTACACAGTTTGTAATATTAGTATTTATGTTTTTAATTTATCAATCCTTTGTTACTTTTTACATTTCTTTAGTATTTCAGGTTTTCATTGATTGTATTAGTTAAGAAAATTAAAAGTTAACCTATATCTATACTAGAAAAGCATTTCTAATCATACAAACAGTTTCATGAAAAGTAAAAAGCAGGACAAGGGACTCCGTAAACCTCATTAACGATACAACCTACTTTATTACAACTTCTCTGCTATAACTATGATAAATAATTCAATAAGTTACCATAAAATAGTATGTACTACTGTTTAGAAATACATTCTAAACACTCAACTTACATACAGTCCAAACATATCTCAGAAGGAATGCTAGTAAACTCTGATATGACACAATAAATACAGTGTGAAGCATCTGAAAGAATGTTAAGTTTAACAACTTGCTAGTAAACTCTGATATGACACAATAAATACAGTGTGAAGCATCTGAAAGAACGTTAAGTTTAACAACTTGCTAGTAAACTCTGATATGACACAATAAATACAGTGTGAAGCATCTGAAAGAACGTTA
>NW_013674197.1:23125-24730 GCF_000517525.1 Limulus polyphemus | reverse complement strand
GTTTTAATGTTACATTTATCATTTTAGTAAAAGTTAATTATTCATTCTCAGGTTATTATTCATTTCTATTTATTGAATTTTATCATAAAATAGTTTATTTTAACTTAAGTTTTAAATGATCAAAGGTGGCGAATTATTGGAAACCAGTAGGCATAAAATTGTAAGGAAAAACAAGTCAACTATGGATGTTTCTTCCACGTAGGCATTTCATTGTCTTTTGTCTCTAATTGATCAGCCCAACTGATGAAGGAAAAACAAGTTAACTATATAACACAATAAATAGCGTGACACATCTGAAAGAACATTAAGTTTAACAACTTGCTAGTAAACTCCGATATGACACAAAAAATATGGTGTGAAGCATCTGAAAGAACGTTAAGTTTAACAGCTTCTGCTTGTTGTAGTCCTAATGATGTCATCACTTAAAGTGGGTGTTTTGCTTTTTGTGTGTTTTTAAAATTGTTCAAGAGATGATGTAAATCAACACATGCAAGATCCTGGACTGAAAATCTGAAAATCAAAAAACCCCAAGTTCAGTTTCCCAATGACTTATATTAATCGGACAGTATGATACTTGCCAACACTATTGACCGACAGAGATACTGTAGTTACAATGAGTATTTACCAGTACAAACCAATCTTAAAAAGTGTAGCAATATGGAGATGATAGTTTGTTAGGCTGAAGTCTCAGCTTTACTCAAAACCTTCCCTCTTTTTTAGATGATGTAATAATGGTTAAAATTTGGCTAGTTTTTAAACTTAGTAAATATTATTTAATTTTTTAACACATTGTAACTATAATTCTTTTTTTTATTATTATGCTACACAAATATTAAACAATTTTTTACTGAACTTTCTTGTTATTGAGTATTCTTGCTAGGCATTCCCATATGAATTTATCAACACATGCTGTATCTAAGGTTTCTGCTGGTAATGTAATAATGAAGTTAATAATTAGAAGTATTACTATTTATTGTTAAATATAGCATTATTATATTTAAATTGGATTCTGTGGGACAAAGAAACCACTGTTATTAAAATAGCATTGGGAACTTTTAAGATACTCTAACATCTCAAAATATAAAAAATATATATTCAAAAGGGGGAAAAATAAGGGTCATAGATAGATAAATAAAAAACATTCTTGTACCTTTCACACTAGCAAAAACTTACTTGTTCAACTCTAAGATTGGAAAGACTGTGTTTCCTGCTCCACATCCCACCTGAATGGTAAAAAATAGTATTATTACTCTTTAATAAACATAAAAACCCTGTTAAATGAAGATGTATGTTGATTTTGTGGCTCAAAATCAGAGGTTTGTAAGAATAGCATTTCAGATGTACCTTTTATCTCCCACAAGTAACTGTACAAGAAGCATTTCATTCAATACTAGATCTCATCAGTTGGGCTGGTCAATTAGAGACAAAAGGCAATGAAATGCCTACGTGGAAGAAACATCCACCAGAGTTTACTAGCAAGTTGTTAAACTTAACGTTCTTTCAGATGCTTCACACTGTATTTATTGTGTCATATCAGAGTTTACTAGCAAGTTGTTAAACTTACACAATAAATACAGTGTGAAGCATCTGAAAGAACGTTCATAT
>NW_013674197.1:4728-22770 GCF_000517525.1 Limulus polyphemus | reverse complement strand
TAACTAATATATATATATATATATATATATATATATATATATTGAAACTTAAACCAATAACGAGTTTCAGCAGACTTAAACTATATGATATTTAATGAATAGCTACACGTTAAGATCAGATTGAATGTGGTATTTGAATATATCATGCATTTTTATCTTCCTGTAATATTATAGCATTTAATCTTTGTTCTGTATATGTGCAGATTTCACACAGCATGTGGTCAAGACAACTGTACAGTTGATTTTGTTCTGAGCTACCTTTGTTCCTTTGTTGTTTTTGGAATGGATGACGTCCGTTACTGCCCAAGGTATACATCTAACCCATAGAAAACCTAGTGTGTGTCACATCACACTTGATTTCTTGAAATAGGAGGAGTCATAAAAGTCAAAATGCATTTATCCAGATAGAATAGTTCAATTACTGTCAGCCTATTACTATTTTAGTGACGAGGTGCAAGGGGGGCCATTGGGGGGTATGGGGTTACTGCCCAGAGTGGCTCTTGCTAAATATGACACAATGTGAAAATATGTCAACAGTAGCATCCTTCAATGGCTGTTCAGGTGACATCTAGAACATATGGTCACACTTATAATGTAATAAGAATGACCAGTCACGTGGGTAGCATTAGTTGCCCCTAGATACATGTGAGGTTTCTTGCATGCTAAGAAATGTAACATTTCATTAGTACAGTCTGGAATATCATTTGAGTTGGTATAGTCAGGACAAGATAAAGAGTTAACCACTGAAGGTATCCAGTCACGGCAACAATCCAATATCGTTAATATTCAAACAAGTACATACTGTGTTTGTGTTTAGCATTTTAATAAGGATTGTGCATTTTTTTTTACACTTTGTGTTGAATCTCATTATTTAATTTTACATTGTCTCAGTTAGTAACAGATTTAGTATTACTTGAAGAAAAAGCTCCTAGTGGACCTTTCTGACATAGCTCTAACGTTAATTCAGTTTTATCACCTGGATATACCACATCTGATGCTAATTCTCAGTCATGTTGGACTTGCAAGTTATGTAGACAGTTACAATAACTTTACAAACCTATCCTTGTTCTTCAGAAGCACGTTACATACTACAACTGCAAGTTATGTAAACAGTTACAATAACTTTACAAACCTATCCTTGTTCTTCAGAAGCACGTTACATACTACAACTGCAAGTTGACAGTTACAATAACTTTACAAACCTATCCTTGTTCTTCAGAAGCACGTTACATACTACAACTTCAAGTTGACAGTTACAATAACTTTACAAACCTATCCTTGTTCTTCAGAAGCACGTTACATACTACAACTGCAAGTTGACAGCAACAATAACTTTACAAACCTATCCTTGTTCTTCAGAAGCACGTTACATACTACAACTGCAAGTTATGTAGACAGTTACAATAACTTTACAAACCTATCCTTGTTCTTCAGAAGCACGTTACATACTACAACTGCAAGTTGACAGCTACAATAACTTTACAAACCTATCCTTCTTCTTCAGAAGCACGTTACATACTACAACTGCAAGTTGACAGTTACAATAACTTTACAAACCTATCCTTGTTCTTTAGAAGCACGTTACATACTACAACTGCAAGTTGACAGTTACAATAACTTTACAAACCTATCCTTGTTCTTCAGAAGCATGTTACATACTACAACTGCAAGTTGACAGTTACAATAACTTTACAAACCTATCCTTGTTCTTTAAACTCATGTTACATGCTGCACCTTGTGCTTCACATCACCAAGATACAGTATATGCAACAAGAGTGTTTACTGATTTCTTGTATGCTAGTCATAGTATCAGGATCATTGTAAAAAATGATGCAGAAATCAGGATAACATTGATTTATAATGTATGAATAATTAGTATAGAGCTCAATATAATGATTATAATGTAAAGTGTTTGCTTGTAAACAACTCAATAACTTCTAAAATCATATTAGATACACAATCTAAACCATCTGTGTATGTGTGCATGTCAACTTATAACTGGCAAACCACTGGACTGATCGTCACCAATGTACCCTTAAGGCCCCCCCCCCTAGGAAGTGACATAGGAAATCGGTGTTCAAATCTGATCCTCCATGTCACCTCCCACCTACCCCCTATGTATTCCCCACACATTGTTTGTTTATAGCTGGTGAAATGCTAGACCAATCCAATTGTCCAAACATGGCATATACCCTTAGGGCCCCTAGGAAGTGACAGAGGGGGTCAGTGTTTAGATGTGACCCTCTATGACATCTCCCACTGACCCCTATGTATTCCCTGTACATTATGTCTGCTTATAACTTGCAACCTGCTAGACCAATTGTCACCAAACATGGCATTTAACCTTAGGGCCCCTTGTAAGTGACATAGGGTACCAGCATTCACACATGACCCCCTGTGTCACCTTCCAGGGTCCCCTATGTCTTCTCTGTGTACATTTAAAACTTGTAAACCACTTATATTACCCATGTATATCTTTCCAGTCAGCTGGTGAAGAAAGAAACTAAACTAGTAAATTAACGGAAGAATACGTGATAAGTATGAGAGATGTAAAAATAAGTATACAAATTAAATGTGAAGAAAAAAATTTCAAAACTCCAAGTCTATATCATTCTTATTTAAAGGGTTACAGTTAAATAAAATTATGAACAACAAACACTGTACCTCTAAAATTCTAGTAGACACTTCAGCTCCAGGAAATGGTCTGTTCATTTCATCCACCTTTTCTGATGAGCAATATTTTTCACTTTCTAAATTCTGTCCAATAACAGCTTCCAACTTTTCTTTACCACCTCTTATCACCAAAGGTCTACATATACGGCTTTCAACGTTACTGGTTTCCCTAATTTTTGAGTGAGCGTTAGTTTTTTCTGACAAAATTGTATTTTCTAGGGCAAGTTCGGGGAATTCAGTGAAAAGCCATCGACGATTTTTAAAAAAACGGTTTTGATGAATTTCATAAAATTTATTCCAAAAATCCGAAGCTTCATTTTCATATTTTTCTGCAGTGATAAAAAATAACAAAATAAATACAATGTAAAGTAGATTATAGATTTTATAAAAGTTGCCTTGTGAGTGTAAATATTATTGATCAAGCTCCATGTGGTATTATAAAAAGATCAGAGTATACGTAACACAATGACAAATTTACAAAACAAAGATGAATTCCAGTAGGTAATTATAATGATAGTTTATGTACCAGTAATATTCAAATGTGTATCTCACCGCTTCTATTTTTAATCGACAAAAATATGTGTTTATTAATGAACTACTGATTTCTTAAGCATTAGTAGGAAGACTAGAATGTGGAATTATATACATTTAGGATAAAGATCGAGATTCAGCCAAGACTTGTAGAATATGCGAGATAGTTACGGTGAAGAAAAGCCTTTATGACGGTAAATAACTAAGGTTGAGGAAAACATTTCAAGGCAGAGTTATTATCCACTTAACACTCAAGTCACCATCTCTGACGTGTTGCATTAAGAATAAATATTAACATCTTGATTAAAATTCATGAAATATACCTTGCAATGAAGCAGAAACTTTTACTTTAGAATTGTTGGCAACTTTCTCTCGAGCTGCAGCTTCCTGTTCAGAACTCCACTTTATATCGTCCCTAAGACAGCCAATATAAAACTTGCTGCGTCTAATATAATAGTAACAGTAATTTTAACAATCTTATTGGTTTAATATATACAACAGTATATGGTAATAATTTAAAAAACATCTAATATTTAATATCTAATAGAATACTAGTGAAAACTTTTCATTATTCAGTAATGCTTACAACTGGGTGATTTTATTGATTACTTATGAGCAGCAATTACATCAATTAGTGTCCTGTAAATTAATTAATAAATCAAAATTATTGTTTTCAATTATTCCAATGACCACTTAATAAAAATTTTATTAACTGTTATGAAAACTATCAACTACAATTAGTTGAAATTTGTTGTTCCAATTATCATTTCTAGAATCAATATAAATTATGATTACATCCATTAACCAAAATTAGGGTTTCTGATTATTTTCAATCAATCCAACTATCAACTATCAATCCAGCTATCAACTATCAATCCAACTATCAACTATCAATCCAGCTATTATGACCATCTGTTGTTAAGCACAAAGCTACACAATGGACTATCTGTGCTCTGCCATATTTTTGTACTTCAAGTTATTTCAGCTTTGTTCATTAGGGGAAGAGGGTAAGTCATAATTCTAGGGTCTCGGGTTTCATTCCCGTCAAACTTTTGTACCCTATCTTTCTTATTGTAAAGCTACTAAATCTATATTATCATTGTCACTAAATTTGAACTTATGGCTAGAGAGAAAACAACTGGCTGGCAGCATCCACCACCAATGTTTAGATTAGATATGCGAGCCATATACTACTATTTTTTCTAAGTTCTTGAATAGTGCGTAGATGTCAGAAAATTGGAAACTGGCTAATGTTACTCTTCTACTCAAGGGAAATGATAAAAATTGTCTCAATAATTATAGACCTATTAGTCTTACATCAGTAGTAGGAAAAGTTTTTGAAAGTCTCATAAAAGATGCTTTGCAAAGTTATTAACAAAGTTTAAAATGTTGTTGAATAGTCAGCATTGTTTCACTGATGTTACTGCTATTGTAAATGATAGTATGGTATGGGTTTGGTGTATCTGGATTTTTAGGAAGCATATGACAAGATGTCATACAAACATTTTGTTAAAAAAGTTATCTATGTAGGTGTAAGGGATATTTGGCTCATTAGCCAAAAAACCAGCTGGCTAGAAGAAAGCAGTTTTTATAAACGAGTTCAACCAAACTGGATTAATGTCACAAGTGGGGTATCTCAGGGCATAGTGTTAGGACATAGATGAATTTAAAATATTTAAATTTGCTGATGATATTAAGGTCTTGGATGTTTCTGGTAGTGAGGAAGATGCTGCTTTACAAAAGGATTTGGATAATTTGGTGAGTTTGACAGATAAATGACAGATTGTTTTTATTTATAATAAATGTAAGGTAAAGAACGTGGGATTTTTACAAAAATACTGAATATGAGGCTAAAGAAGTTATAATGTTCTTTTATAGCTTATTGATTAGGCTACATTCGATAAAATGTGTTCAAATCTTGGGCTCTTTATCAAAAAAAAAAAAACACTGAATTGTCGAAAAGGGTTCATAGTAGGGCTACTAGGATGATACTGGGATACAAAGGTTATCATATGAAGATAAACATTCTAAAAATTATCTTATCTTGACAAAAATATAAGAGTTAGAGATCTGACTGAGGTATTAAAAACTAGTAGTGTTCATATATCATATTTGATGGTGAAAATGGTGAGACATTAAAGGAGTTTAAGGGATAACTTGTTAAATATCTGAATGATAAGTTATCTTTTGAGTTTTTATTTTAATGTAGTGGCTGGGATGGCCTAGATGGCCTAGGTGAACCAACAGGCCCTTTATTTTACTTAAATTTTATGTTTAAACTGATTATTCAAATCGAGTTAATCTACACATGTGGACATTATGGCATAAGCTTATACATATTAAACAAAAGAAGGAATGTTTATAGAAACAAAGAACACCCTTCTTTACTTTCACTCGGAAGTTCTTTCTAATACTTAAGTTGAAATAAAAAAGGAAAACGGGTTTCAAAATATTTGCCTTAAAAATGTGCACATTTATCAAAAATGTAAATTTCAAGTTGTTGAAAATAAAGTGTGTATTATTTTGTCCTACACCAATAACATAGGTGCACCTATATAATATGGTTCACTTGGTTTTTCTAACCAGAAGTTGGTTAATTGCTTTGTGACACCAAGCAAAACAGAATGCATATAATTTTGTACAAAGCCAGTCACAATATAAAAAAAAGGGAAATTTATCAAACAGGCAGGTCCTGTTACACCATTAACAATCCTCACTCAGAGAGCACGGTCCACGTCTCTGTAACATTTCTTTATCAGTTCACGCTGGATATCTGACATTGTACAGACCAGGGTGATAACAATAACCACAACCATAGTAAACATTAAACTGAGTAATGTTCTGTATAATTGGCCTGACAACACTATCTACACTACAGCCAAGACCAATTACTTTGCTATTAACTTTGGTTTCAGAGTCCCTTTTCTACAAGACAACATTAGCTGCTAAAACTTTAGCTTCCTTTAGAAACTGGTTTTAAAATGTCCATTCTAGGCTCTTTCTTTCCAAACAAAATCCCTGCCAAAAGAATAGTAAGATGGAAGCTTGTTAATCATAATGTGTAATAAGCACACAGAGAAATCAGAAGGTTTAAAAATAGGACTGCCATCACTATTAAATACATATACAATAAACTGTTAGGTCTGAAAGTCTATTTAAACCTTTGATGCATCCATCATTCTGAATGGCGTACTTATATGACACAAACTCGGTTATTTCAGAATCCTGAAGAAGGGACCAGACTTGTGCAGCATGATAAAAAACAAAAAAAACATTACTTTTCTTCAATTCCTTTACTGTTAAACTTTTTAAAGTTTTTGCAGGTGTATACGGTCTTTTCTAATTTGTTCTGTAGAACTGGCAAAGATTACACAACAAATGATAGGTTGCTAAAGTATAGTTGCTCTAGTCCTACCATTGTCATCTTTAAGTATGTAAAATGATGTTGCAACAACACTACCAATTTCCTTAACAAATTTAAACACCTCAATAAGATCCCCTTTAATTCTTCTTTTTTCAAGAGAAAATCATTTAGAGACCTTAACCTGTCCTTGTATAACATTATTTCCAACCCAGGTATCACACTAGTAGTTGTAGTAGCCTTCCTTTCAACTCTTTCAAACAATACAATGTCCATCATAAGGAAGGAAGCCAGTACTCCAAATATGGCCTAACAAGGAAATTATAACCCCCTTTTCTTTAGACTAGTATTCAATATTTCTATAGTTGCAAACCTACAATCCTATTTGCCTTACCACTAGCAACTGCACACTGCTTGAATGAAATCAACTTCAAGAGACTGATCAATCAGATCACGAAGTTCCTTTTCTTCCATAACATTAACACTTAAATTCAAGTTATTCCCATCAAAATATATTTTATTTACACTGATAATTTAAAATTATGATAATTAATCTACATGCATTAACTTGCATTTATTATAATTCAAAGACATTTGTCATTCATTTGCCCAACTCACCAAATGGTCTAGAAGCTAGAAATGAGGAAAATTTTTTAAAAACGAATGAACAAATACTAATAATAACTGTAAAATAAATGGTATTCAAGTCTTACCAAGCATTATATTTAAATACGTGGGATAAATCTTGTAGTTTTCTCTTTGCTCCTGTGGAACGTTTCATGTATGATAACGTACGGTTTATCATGTACCAATCTATTGCTAGTAGTACTAGCTCGTTTGTAAACTTTTCAAACAGCGTAAAACTAAAAGTGTTACATCTGAATTTAAACATTCCTCTTAACGTTAGAAATTTAAATGGTTTATAATTGTTCTATAGTAAAAAAATTGCCCAATTTGTTGAAAATCTTTACTGATTAGTCAAACTTGCAAAACCAGTGGCGTTAATAACACCACTACTGCACTAACGCTAATAAGGTAAGACCTTACGATTCGCGGTATTCTAATTTTAAATCTCAGTACTATAATGTAATAATTATATCAGAAGAGTTTCTAAACATTTTACAATAGTAATTACAGCTAATAACAAACTGTTTTAGCTATGAGTAAGAGGCAATTGGTTAACTGAAATATACAGTCGAAATAGTTTGGCTTTTGCGATATTGGTTCCACTTCGTCTTCACTTGCCCCACAGTGACACAGTGGTATGTCTGCGGACTTACAATGCTAGAAACCGGGTTTCGATACTCGTGTTGGGCAAAGTACAGAAAGCCCATTGTGTAGCTTTGTGCTTAACGTCAAACAATCGTCTTCACTTTACGAAAAAATCTCAGAAAGACTATTGCTGAAAAGGAAACTGTATTTTGTTGGATTTAATTAGCTCCCTCTTACTCAGCAATAAGTCTTCAGACTTTTAATGCTAAAAATCGTGTTTTGATACCTGTGGTAAGCACTGCACAAATAGTACAGCGTGTAACTTTGCGCTTAACTACAAACAGACAAGCGTGTGCTTAATTAAGTAAATATAATAGTGCATATATATATATATTCACTTGTAATGACACTGTAACGGCAACACAGACAGAGATTCAATGAGTTAGTCTTTCCAATTTAATAGCTACTAGCATCCTTCAGTGTATTGTGATGTGGTAAAGAAAACACACTGACTGATTTCCTCTGCAGCCTATGTATGACTCTACAACATTGAAACAATTTTAGTCTTCACAACTATCCTGTATTTATGATCTATTCTTGAATGTAACAGAAAATCTGACGTTCAATCCTCAGAACTTTCTAGAATTAATTCAAGGTAATCATTTTGGCTGCCAGCTCCATGTAGATAACAGCTAAGTTACAAAATTGAAAAAGAATTGTTACGTCTCCGTTTGTTAATTGATTTTCCGTAACTTCGTTCCGACGAAACTTAAGCGACACAAGTTCTTTCTTAATAAAAACTGGTTTATTCTTTCCGAATACAACTTTACCGATACACGCAACTTCAACAAACGCGCTAAACAAACGCTATAACGACGAACGTGCTCAATAATACTTCTGACTGCAGATCAGTTACTCACTATCTACGCACACATTACATCCCCCTCTTTTATATACCAGCCTACCCTATCTAGCGAATACTAGAGCATTCCTGAAAGAACAAGATAGTTCTAGAAACTAGAGGGCGCCACACCAGTCACGTGACCTCGATTACGCAACAGAATATAGCCTACAACATCACTCCTTCTTGGATTGTAAGGCCCCTTGAACAATCTTAATACAAAAAACTACCCATTCACCAAGTATTTTTCCTTCCAAAGCTCATGGTATACAAATGGGATGTTGTTTTGTAATTTGTTGAAAGTGGGAAAACTCTACCTATGTAGGTGGTCAAGAGAATCCACTGACAGCTCCATTATTGATTATTCTTGGGAAGTAGTCTCAACAGTAGTTTCTTAACAACATACATCCAAAAATGATCATGATGGGTGGCCTCTGGCTTAGATTAACTGTTCTTCATTCTGTAAAGCACATCGTTAATTCTCTTTAGTACAACATATGGCCTCTCCAAACCCCTGCTAATATTTAGGGTTGTCATTTTTTGTGGCATGGATTGTACAAACATACTATGCCACCTTGATGGAATCCAGTCTTATCACATTTAACCTCACAATGACTTTTTGTTTTATCACTAGCTGATTTAATCCTTTCTCAGGTAAAGTCATGAAACGCATTGATAGTGTTCCATAATATTTCTAAATATTTTGTGAAAGACTCTTCTGCATGATTATTCTCTGGACGAGAGAACAGGAGGTCCAATGACATGTTAAGTTCTCTTGTGAACATCAATGGTGATGGTGTGTTGCTACTAGC
The DNA here is from genome assembly GCF_000517525.1 of Limulus polyphemus. Taxonomy (NCBI): domain Eukaryota; kingdom Metazoa; phylum Arthropoda; class Merostomata; order Xiphosura; family Limulidae; genus Limulus; species Limulus polyphemus. The sequence goes on along the minus strand of NW_013674197.1, from coordinate 13,280 downwards.
TTCGTGTACTGCTGTATAATAACTTATCAGTAACAGTGTAATATCTTGATCCCATGTTTTGTTGTGCTCATCCACCCACGTACATAGTTATTTTATTTTACAGTATCTAGTTATAACTCCCCACCATGCCATTAGAATATGGATGAATTGTTGTTGTCCTGGTCTTTTTCATCTTAAGGATCTGACACATTTTCACAAACAAGTCTGATTCGAAGTTCAGTCTCTGGTCTGAATGAAGTTTAAAAGGCCCACCAAATTTTAAGACAAATTCATTTATGAGATTCCTTGTTAGCGTTTCTGATTCGTAGCTTAAACTAAAATATTTTGCCAAAGCATCTTTCAGATGAGTGTTGGACCACATCAATTCCTCACCATCATATTTAGATGGCATATCTTAGACTGCACTTTGTTGTACTTTAGGATGGTAATATTTTATACCCTATATTCCCTTCTTTTCATAGTGTTTACTCTTTGGGATAATGCATTAGCATTTCCATGGTTTGTCCAGGGTGATCTATAATGTTAAAACTACATTTTGGATTGTAAAAATTCACTAGATACTAAATGTTGTATGTTTTCTCTTGAGATTTGACACAAGATTTCCTATATCTTGCTTCCAAGGTGACTACTTCTTGTGTTTTTTGATGTAGAAATACTACCTATACTTCTTTATATTTTACATTGTCCCATCCAGACTTGACTCGAAGTTTATAGTTTGTTGTATTCATGTCCCTAATGACGACATTTTTATTCTTCAGATCTACAAGAGCTCTTCCAATCAATAAACCTACAGGACATGCTGTAGTGATTGGTTCCACTATGGCCCAGTCACTAGATGTAACGTTAATTCTAATAGGCCCTGGTATGAATATTTTACTTTTGGTGGTACAATGACTGTCCTCCTTCTTATTACTTAAAGTTCAGTCAGTGGTGTAGTAATTTTATACAGTATACTGGGATTTCCTAAATTATAAATTGTGAAGCTATTTGAAGGTGCCTAACTTAAGCTAAACGTTCAGGAATTATGAAACTGTCAGATCAAATAGTGTGATAACGTCAACTCCCTTTGATGAAGGTCTGAAACACCTCAAACAATTAATCAGACAACTGTTTATTCAAAAGTGGAAGATGTAAACTACAAGACAATGTGTTTCACATGCAACTTAAAAATGGAAAATTACCAGGAACTGCGGATAAAAGTATTTAGGAAATAAATCTGCTCCAAAAGGGTGTCATAAAAAGAAAATTGTTGTAAGTGTGGAAAACATGAATATTATATCTGAAACTGTGATCAATGAATTGTTGAAAATAAACCAAGGAGATGAGAACACTTCATCAGTCCACTTAAGATATTTGTGCATTACTTTAAGAAACCACTCCATGAGTCAATGGATACATTGCTGGGAAGCCTTGTAACATGTTAAACAGCTACCACTGTTCAGTCTTATTTGATAATGAAAGGTGGGAAATAACTTCCAGGACTGAAATGAGACAATGGAATGAAGTAAATAGCAAGTGGTCATAAAATTCCAGAAGAAGGAAAGTTGGAAGTCACTCTCACTGTGAGAAACTTATCTACATGACATAATGTGTGGATAATGGATAATCAAATAAAATGGCACATTGGGAAACAACATGTACCCACATCCATAAGAACTAAGAGTGTGAAAGTAAAGAATTTACTATATCACTCATATAAAACAAAAGTTCTACACCTAAATGTGAATCAACGATTGGCCATCATTTACTAGTGAACCCGACTTGTGCTGACAACTACACGATAGCATGTTTGAAATTATTTCAAATGGTCTGTCGACCTTTCATCTCTCTATTTTGGAAACTACCTTTATTAAAACACATAAACCTGTCCTTTGCCGCCTTCATAGGCCTGTGACATTTCCCGGTTGGCTAAAGGACACGCCAATCAGTAATAACTTTACCAGCTTATGTTGATCTGACTCATTTTATAAGTTCTGCTAATTCATATAGATCATTTTCGAGACAGTTCTGCTATGATTAGTGTCTGGCAAGAAGCTTCAGCAGATATTTCTTTTGCAACATCTGAACCAACAATTGGTCCAATTATCAATGCTATTTTCAAGTTTTGAAAACTCGACTTTCAAAAGCTACACATCTACATGAGTAGATGTTTCCATTTATGAAAGTTATATTTTAAGATCAGTGCAAGAACTCAGCTAACAGATGTTTCCGTATATCAAAGCTATCTTCACGTTTGTACAATGAAAAACCTTTTCAAAAATATTATTTTTCTTATCTTCTTTTCTACTGCTAGTTTTACTCTAACATCTTGCTGCGTCAGCGAGGTCACGTGACTAGTATCACGCCACTTCTTTCTCGAACCTTCGTGAACTGTCGGGAGATTACTAGATTGGGGTAGTCTGGTATATATAAGATGGTCACAACGTGACGGAACAGTGTAGTAGTGAATAATTGAACTGCAGTCAGAAAGTGTGTAATTGAACTCGAGCACGTGAGACGTTCGTTGAGAATTATAGCGCGACTGTTGAAATTAAGTGTTTCGTAAAGTTGTATTCGGAAAGAATAAACCAGTTTTATTTAAGAAAGGACTTGTGTCGCTAAGGTTTCGTCGTGTTACGTCTCCGTTTGTTAATTAACTTTCCGTAACTTCGTTTCGACGAAACTTTAGCGACACAAGTCCTTACTTAATAAAACTGGTTTATTCTTTCTGAATATAACTTTACGATACACTTGATTCCAACATTCGCGCTAAAACAAACGCTATAACGAACTTCAACAATACTCTCTGACTGCAAATCAATTACTCACTACCTACACACATTGTTGTGCCCGTCACGTTGTGAGCGTCTTATATATATACCAGACTAACATATATCTAGTAAATGCTAGGGTATTCACGAAGGAACAGGATAGTTCTAGAAACGTGGCGTGACACTAGTCACGTGACCTCGCTGACGCAACAGTCGGAACGAAGTTACGGAAAATCAATTAACGAACGGAGACGTAACAATATTAAATGTTAGGCCTATCACTTCTACGGTAGTTAACTTCACACCAACTTCATACTCTTTTTCTATTATCTGTCTGCTGTTCCCGCTCGTCTCACGCTATATTTATATCTTTATTACCTAATCGTCTGTCCGCTTTTTATATTCTCTACGTCAAGATATTGCACATGACATTCGATATTCTCAACATCAATGAATTATTAACAAAACTTCCTACAATCATCTGCTTTTAACTCTTATTATAGCAAAAATATACAATAATAAAACATCTACTCACAAAACTAAATTAATCAGTAATATCTGAACGAAACAATCTTTTTAATCATGACACATTTACTTCTCAGCACAGCCTCAGTCAGTTTTAGCGGAACCCAGTATTATTTCATAACTTGTTTTGCCGAATCTTCCATGGCCTAGCGGATCTTCCAAATTTACTCTTTATAAAAATATGTTTACCAAAAAATTACACAACATTTTAATAATTTACTCTCGTTTTGCGCTTTTTTTATGTAGTAAAATTATATTCAAAAGGCTACACTCGTAGAGTGACCAGACGATCTGGTTTTGCCTTGACAGTCCCGTTTTCTAGCAGTTTGTCCCCGTATTCCGAGAACTTTTTTCAGGACGCACAAAATGTTACAGTTGTATAATAAAGACATAAATCTTTCAATCACATCGAATCACCTATGTAATAGGTATACCTGACTTCCTCATTGTTGTGTGTGGTGAGAAACCCAGGTCTGTTTGTTTGTTTGTTATGGATTTCGCGCAAAGCTACACGAGGGCTATCTGCGCTAGCCGTCATTAATTTAGCAGTGTAAGACTAGAGGGAAGGCAGCTAGTCATCACCACCCATCGCCAACTCTTGGGCTACTCTTTTACCGACGAATAATGGGATTGACCGTCACATTATAACACCCCCACGGCTGAAAGGGCGAGCATGTTTGGTGTGACGGGGATTCAAACCCGCGACCCGCAGATTGCGAGTCGAGCGCTCTAACCACCTGGCCATGCCGGGCCAAAACCCAAGTCTACTCAGGTTTTTAGTTAGTAATACTGTTGTAGACCTATAGCAGTTGATGAATGTGTGATGGACAGCTAAAGATCAGGGACTGTTCTCAAAGATATTTTCATTATTGAAAGTGTTTAGCCTATCATAGTGTCAAAACGCCGAAAAAACTGTGTGTTTTCGGATACCATGAAAACAGACTTCCTTTTTTTTTAAAGCAGGTGCAAAGCTGTGTTTTGATAGCACAAAGTGGCATACCGGACATCATGGATCACACTGCCAATAAAAAGCACAATGACCATTTTGAAATTAGGGGCAAGGGCGGGGCTGTCCCGGTTTTTCGGTTTGGATATCTGGTCACCTTAAACTCGATTTTTTTTAAATCACTAATATGACAGCCTGTAAATTTTCGGAGGTATTACGTGAATTTAATACTCATTAAGGCACTTGGACAATGGAGATAAATATTAACTTGAATAACCCAATCTTTATAATCCTATTGACATAAATTTTACTGCTTCAACAATTCGTTCCACCATCTTTTAAATAAACATGAGGAAGGAATAAAGGTCTGTCCCCAGTTGGGACAGCGATATGTTTACGGATTTATAAAGCTAAAATCCGGGATTCGATTCCCTGCGATGGACATAGCAAATAGCCTAATGTGGCTTTGCTTTAACTCAGCTATGCCTATTGTTATAATTTGACAAGTTAATCAGATCACATGACGAAAATTTGATAACGAAGACTTGAGGCTTTAGTGAAGAATGTGGAGGGTGCCGTAATATAACAAGTGAATAACTTTGCTGAGTTAAGTATAAAAATTTGTTGATGTTTTTCTGAATATTAGGCCTAACTGTTCCATTGCTTCTGTAACTTCCGACGACATCGTAATAACAGCAACAACAACATTTTACTGAGTTATTTACAAATATTTTATTAATTTTTTTATTTTAAGTTTTGTTCCATTTCTTGTATAAGTTTAGTTTGTTTCTTAGTCGTTTATTTGGAACAACGATAATATGTATATATATATATATTCGCATATGAGTATAAATCAAAATTAATTTTGATATTTTATGTGTACAAAGCAACAAAGTTACAATAAAAATTCTGCCTATAATTTTTTGTTATCAGGTAGATAAACAGAGGGCGCTCATGGTGCATAAGTAAGAAACCAATTCGTAATTTGTACGATAAAGGCAATGTTTTACAATTAACCTAACGAAGTGAAATAGGCAGGCTCAAAGAAGCGGTTTATAGATAAATAAGAAAGTAAACGTAATAGTGTTTATCTGAAGTAATACAAGTAAAAACTAGTACAAATGGTATGTAAGTTTTTCATTTACTACAATGTATATTTTATAGAAAGAGTAGCTTTACACTGGTAATAGCGGTGTGGTGTCACAGGGTCGGCTCCTTTCCTAATCAGGTAGCTGATTCACTGAGTATAGTGTTGCCAGTTCTCGCAGGAAAAATATGCGGCGCTAACTTTTGAAACAATCGCGAAATAAACAGCACTGTCTTTCAAAATTGATCTTAATTTTATAGCTTCCCTTCAAAATGGCGCTTTGCGCTGATAAATTGTGATATGCAATCGTTGCCGTATGAAGCATTTTTGGAGTGGTCAGGCCATTGTCATTTCTAGTCTAGGAGGGTTTGGGGGTCATGTATTGAGAAAAATTTTGAAAATTTAATGCTATGAGATTGAATCTCGAGTCATTTTAACAACAAGTACTGCATATAGATATACATAATGTAATATATTGAATAAAAGAAATAGAAGCAAGTTTTAATACATAAGTTATAGCCATACATGTCATGAAAAAGTGGTCAGGCCATGGCCTGACTGGCCTTACCACTTCCTATGGCCTTGAGAATGTGTCCAGTGGGTGAGACAGAAAGTTCATGATTGGAGTGTATTTGTTAATTAAACATAAGTGGGGATAGTATAATTCAAAAATTGTAATGATGTGGAGGCTATTCAGTGATCCACTGAGAACACTCCTACAGCTTTGTTGCTGTGTGTTGAAGTAGGGGATTTTGAATAATGAAAATAACAAAAATTACACACCATTGGATCTCACAGTAAAAAATAGATAAATTCTCATTGCAATTTGAATTATGTATTTAATAATTAACAAGAAACAATTAATAATTGTAGCGAATTTCTAATTGAAACAATGCAAATAAAATTACCTTACCTGGTAATCTGAAGCATTGCATGAAACTTGTGACAAGGCAAGATAAAATATAACCCCAATACAATACTTGAATCTATATTATATTGATAAATGAGATTAAAACTGTTAACAATGAAATATTATAAGTCAAGTATGAACTTACATGTTTACCTATTAAAGTAAAGTAGACTTTTGTATTGACATTGATTTCACGATTAACAGATGGATAGCTGTTATGATGTCAAGCAAACTACTGTTATAAAGGCAATGTCGGCTTGCATTGATGTGCTGTTGGTTGGAATTGTGAAAATATATATATATATCAACTCAGGAATTATCAAATAAGGACCAGAAAGCCCATTATATGTTTTTTTTCTTTTCAAATTAAATGACCAATAAGTATTTATTAATGGTTTTAAAGTTTTATAAGTGTGTTTTCAAATAGAAAATGCTTTTGGATACAATAAAACACCCTAAACAGTGAAGAGCATGAATAGAGTTATTGTTTGATATATATATAGTTTGTTTTTCTAAAAAAAATGTTTGATAATTATCTGGAGGATATTAGGATGTTCTGGAGATTGTGAAATTTGACAATTTTCTGATGCATAAAAATAAAATCAAAATATCTTCACATCTTGGATAGTCAGTATTCGAAAATATAAATTATACGAACAATTAATTAAAAATATTGAAACTTAATTTAAAAATCTGATACTTTGTGCATGAAAGCCTTGTAATGTTTACCAGTAATCTGCAAAATTTTGTGAAGATACGTGTATATTTTAAAAAGTTACAGTATAAATGCTTTATGGTCACTTTCGGGAATAAGGGCTGGATGGAATCCACCCACCTGTATTAGAAGGGTTAAACAATAAATATTCAGTTCAAACATCACTTTCAAACCTTTACTATTAACTGCTAAGACCATACACATATAAAAATGTACAAAAAAGCACACTTTAGAATTATAAGGAAAAAAAAATCTGCTTAAAACAGCCCGTTTGTAGTTCTTCTTTTCCTTATTATTATCTTTCCAGCCTACAACAAAAACAGCTTGGTATATTGTACCCAAACCTTTTGTAGAATACTAAATAAAGTACTGAAAAGATGTCGTAGGGTATGGAAAGTGGATTTTACATAAGCTAAAGACATCATAATTCTACTGTAAATGATGTTATCATTACTCCTTCAAGTTAGCTTTTTACACAAATTTAGTATTCCTTTAAAAGCTTTAGTACAGAGTTAAACAGGAATTACCAGACAAAAATAGATGAACATTAGATGTCTTAACATGTAGAATAGTCAATGCTTTGTACACTATACAATCTGTGTCTTTAGGGAGCCAATCCATATATAATGTATGAAGCAAAGGAGTAAAAAAAATCAATACACGTAATATTAAATTTTATTACACACATAGAATAATTATTTTAAAAGACACAAAGGTTTATTTAAACCGATGTTTCAGGTGTATATGTTTTACCTGAAATGGCTGCTTTCTGCTGGTAAAATTTATACGTGCTTACTGGGAATTAGGTCTTCGTCTAGGCATTATATATATAAAATTGTTACACAGAAACTATAAGTGTTCACTATATTCTCAAACAAATTTCCAGCTGCAGCTTAACATTTTACATCATGAACTAATGTGATCAAGTAGCAATAGCTACAGTAAATCATCACAAACCATGTACGCTAGCTATTAGCTATGTTTATTAGCATTACAATGTATAACGTTAGCTATCATATCAAGTAATCTTTTGCCAATAGTTGAGCATAAAATAAGCCAGCGAACAAGATTATTAAAAAAAATTGGGAATTTAAAAACCTGCAAATAGGGATCATAAAAAAGTAAGTAAACAAGGCTGGAGTTACTGTGTACGTTATTTACTCAAAGTACAAATCCCTATTTTGACTCCATCAAATGTAATTCTCGGGAACAGCATGGAGCCAAAATAGGGGTTTGTAGTTTGAGTAAATAATGTCTATAGTATCTCCGGCCTTGTTTCCTTACTTATTTTACAATCCTTATTTGCAGGTTTTTAAATTCACATTTTTTGTTTTTCTCGTTTAATAAAGAACTGGAAGACTCAGTCTTAAAACATTGGATATTTCAGTCACAGGGATATAAACAAGTTGGACATATTGTAAACTTAAGATAAAAACATTGGATATTTCAGTCACAGGGATATAAGCAACTTGGACATATTGTAAACTTAAGATAAAAACATTGGATATTTCAGTCACAGGGATAGAAACAAGTTGGACATATTGTAAACTTAAGATAAAAACATTGGATATTTCAGTCACAGGAATATAAACAAGTTGGACATATTGTAAACTCAAGAT
>NW_013674197.1:0-3728 GCF_000517525.1 Limulus polyphemus | reverse complement strand
GTTGGACATATTGTAAACTCAAGATAAAAACATTGGATATTTCAGTCACAGGGATATAAACAAGTTGGACATATTGTAAACTTAAGATAAAAACATTGGATATTTCAGTCACAGGGATATAAACAAGTTGGACATATTATAAACTTAAGATTAAAACATTGGATATTTCAGTTACAGGGATAGAAACAAGTTGGACATATTGTAAACTTAAGATAAAAACATTGGATATTTCAGTCACAGGGATATAAACAAGTTGGACATATTGTAAACTTAAGATAAAAACATTGGATATTTCATATTATGAACTTTACATGATAGTGTATTTTAATAACTTATTTCTGGTTCTGTGTCAGTCAGAAGGGAAATAAGATAGTGAAGTTTTAGCATCATTTAAGGCACACATTCTAATAATTTCTTTAACTTTTTTAATGAAACAAACACCAAATCAAACCTTGAAAGACTAGCCTTCATAATATGTAATTAATTAATAACTTCAATTTTTAATAATTTTAGCAATATGGTGGCTGCATGTGTTGTATACGCCCAGTAAATGGTATAGATACATAATTACATGCAGCTAACTACAGCAGCCTTATAGACAAAGATTACAATTATGTTTTCAATAAAATTATATCCTGTATCTTTATATACTAATATAAGACTATTGTTTGTTCTCCACATTGTTTTCCTCATCAACATTGACAAGTAGTTCTTGAAGTGGAAATGTTTAAATAGCTGGATTAACAATTGTTTATATGAAAAGTTAGATTATGGTGGACAGGAAGTGTGATGATAGAAATAACATCACTTGGTATATTGTGTTAACTCTAATGAAATGGATAGAAAATTCATTTGGTGGAATCAAAACGTGAGCTTATAATGAACATTTGTGTCTAAGCCTGCGACCGATCTCGTATCAGCTGGTGATACCGATCCAATCAAAAGAGTTCCCCGATATTTTTCCAATCTGATTTTTAAGAAATTCAGATCAATTTGTTTACTTAAGAAAATACTTGATACATTCATGCACCTATGTAATGGAGAAAACACAAAGGATTGCAGGAAAACCTATTTAAGAGGATTTCTTTTACTTCATCTAATATATAAAATGTTCATTTTGTAGTCTGATAAGTGCATGATTTATTTGAAGATGAGTTTGAAGCTTGATGCATGCCACTAGTATATATACATTAGGGATATCCAGACATGCAGAACACACAAATGCAGGTTGTCAAAATCCAATCCCGTTATCGGCCGATCTTGGGGCACATATATTTATATGTATTTCACTTGTTTGTGCCAGTGGGAGGTGAAATCCCTCTTGTATTCCCGTTCATTATTTAAGTCTATAAGTTAAATAGTTTCATAAACTAATGTCTAGTTTCCCTAAGGATACTTAGATGCTAAGAAAGACCGATAAAGCCTGCATGTCCAGTTTTTTGTTTTTAGAGCAAAGCCACATTAGGCCATCTTCTACCTCTCCTGCAAGGAATTGAATCCTAGATTTTGTTAGTCTGTAAATTTACTGCTGTTTCACCAGGGGACTGCATATTCAGAAATATCTTAATTAGTGACCAGGCCAAACTATGTGAAATAAGTTTCAGTATTCAGAAGTTTTAAGTTCTGAAAGTGAAATTTCACTGTCTGTTTTTAGCAAAATTGGTTGACTATTAGAATTTCATAGTGAAGTAGTTTACTTGATGTTAATGCATGCAATTTGTGTGTAGTTCATTAGGAGTTTTTTAATCATACATGAATGGGAAGGGTTACCTGTAGTTTAGTTTTGATGAATTAATTGCTTTTTTTGTTGTTGTGTGGAGAAGTGACCTTGATGGATCAATTTTCTTGTTATCCCACTCATTCTTGCACGATTCTTACTCTTTGAAACAAAAATTAAACACCTAATTAGATTTTGTGTTTCATGGTTCAGAACAAACGAAAATTTAATCATATATTTCATTTTTGGTGTAGGCATCCAACAGTCCTAAACCTGGGCCAGGAGGAGGACCATCAATGATGATACCCCCTGTTCCCCCATTTGGAGTGAGTGTAGTAATAGTTATCCATTTAGATTGTTTTTAGTAACCTATAACCCTGAGATGTACCAAGTCCAGAAATTTGTATAGAGTAATATTTTATAAATACACCTTTTTTTCTATTGAAATTTACAAAAGTACAGTTTTAAGCTGCTTAAAATAACAAAACTTGTCAGTATAGTTGGCTTGAATACTCTGTTCATTCTGGATTAGGGCTTCTTCCACTTAAAACTTGTTTATATGTATGTGTGTGTGTGTGTATTTATCACAACTTAAGAAATTACGAAAATACTTTTATATGATGTAAACCAGCGTTTCTCAACATTTTTAGTAATGCAGCCCACCGCAGAAAATTATAGAAGTATGCTACGTATGGTTTCTTAGTTTCTATGCATGTGATATTGTTAGTATTATATAGTATGCATTATAATTTTGCTGTTTTTCAACATTTTTATAAAATATTGTCATCTAATCTTAAGCCTTTTCGCAGCCCACCAGTGGGCTGTAACCCACTGGTTGAAAAACATTGGTGTAAACTATACTGTACTTGCCTGATGTATTATAAACTATATGCTAAGATTTTATTTTTATGTAAGTGTAAAAACAATTAGTCCTGAAAAACTTAAGCCACTTATTTTGCTTATGTATTAATTATATAGCTTTTAATCTGTGGTCTTTCACTAAGGGGTTACAGGTAAAAATAAAGTATTTTGCACTTTTGGCAATGTATGAAACAATTATAGATGTAAATAAGCTCCTCATTAGTCCACAAATGTCACAAATCTGGAACTAAAAGTCAACACATTGTATTATGTGGATGTTGTTAAGAGCATATTTGAGTTCTGAATAATGTAATTTGGTAGGACTGCCATCAAAAAAAGGAACAAAATATGTGTGTACAAGTTTGTTGATGAAAAGAATCTAGTAAAGTAAAAAGAAAGAGGTCAGAGAGACCAAGCCTAACATCACTTTGAAATAATATTTTTTTGTTTACGTAATCCTCTCACTATGGGCTCAGTCAATTCAACCTAATTTGTAACCCCAAAGTAATCATCAGAATTTCCATACTATAACTTTTAATATCTCTTGTTTATCTTCATGATTTTTGCAAGCTTTTAGTAAACATTACAAATCTTTTGTAGACAAAAAATTGGATTTTTATATTGTTTTTACAAAAAACTTTTGTCTGTGAACATATGGAGTCAGAGTGTTGGCTACTCTGAGTGTTAAGACTAAAAGTTGTTAATCACTTGGCAAATGTGTAGCATGCATTACTATATCAAATTATGTAATGCACGAGCTGCTTGTGAGCATACTCCATGGAGAGTTTTCATTATTATTCTAAACTTATCTATAAGTTTCTAATTTTTACATTTTAGTTACTTTTTAATAAATAATATATATGAGAAACAAGAAGTATCACTTATCTGTGAACTTTTGTGTTGTTGTTGTTGTTTTTTTGCTGCCAGCTGACAATGAAATTTAAGCCTACTTTTTTATACTAATGGTGTTAATACACTAAATAGTTTTTATTACTTACATAATGCACCTAAGAACACAATAATGACAAACAATATCTTATAACTACATAATTTTTCTGGCTTTCTAACTTTAGCACATCAGCCTTTAAGTCTTTTTCTTAAGCTTGTTGATGTGAAGACTGCAACAGAGAATTTCAAACTAAAGAAAATA
>NW_013674196.1:16965-26669 GCF_000517525.1 Limulus polyphemus | reverse complement strand
TTTTTTCCAGGTGTATAGTTAAGAAGTGGTTCCTTATATAACAACTTGTAATATATAGAAAAACCAGTGGGTTTGGTAACAATGAATTCCAACAATGGCTTTTATGTTATGGGTTAAGAATACACACGCTGTCAACCTAATAATTGGGTACTTTCCTTAGTAAAAAATAAAACAGACTACAGAAGAGAATATAAGATAAGCAGATTGTCAATTACGCTACTAAAATCACTGGAATGACCAGAGATCTTACACTCCTAAAATAAGAAAGCAAATTATATGGTTGTTAGATATGAAAAAACAAACATCGTTGACAACAATATTAGACCGATATAATCTGATGCAGATCTTGCCTACGATTTATCAAAAATTCAAAAACAAGTTGTCCTTTTCTATCTATAATGTTTAAAATAGGTTGTTTCGACTATAATTTAGCCAAATATTTAAGTTATTAACTAATGAAATTCACTTGTAACAATTTCGCCTTATAAGTTAGTTTTAAGTAGCTAATAAGTTCCCATTATTTCTCCCATACCAGATCTCATAAGACTAGTACGTATCAGAAATATAAAATGATTCCGTTTCAAAAACAAACATATTTTATAGATGTTACACATTTCTTCCCATTGGCACACTGGTATGTCTGCGGACTTATACCGCTAGAAACCGTGGTTTCGATACTCGTGGTGGGCAGAGGACAGATAGCCCTTTGTGTAGTTTTGTGCTTAATAATATACAACGACATTTTCTTTTTGATTTCTTTTCAGCATTGGGTCGAATATATATGTGAGTCTACGAAAATGTGATTTTAAATTAAAAGGCTTGTGAGTCTACAAAACTGTAACTTTAAACATAATCGCTTGGGAGTCTACCAAACTAACTTTAAACAGAATAGCTTGTGCGTCTACGAAACTGTGACATTAAACAGAATAGCTTGTAAGTCTACGAAACTGTGACTTTAAACAGAATAGCTTGTGAGTCTACAAAACTGTGATTTTAAACAGAATAGCTTGTGAGTCTACGAAAATGTGACTTTAAACAGAATAGCTTGTGAGTCTACGAAACAGTAACTTTAAACAGAATAGTTTGTGAGTCTACAAAACTAGCTTTAAACAGAATAACTTGTGCGTCTACGAAACTGTGACTTTAAACAGAATAGCTTGTAAGTCTACGAAACTGTGACTTTAAACAGAATAGCTTGTGAGTCTACGAAACAGTAGCTTTAAACAGAATAGCTTGTGAGTCTACGAAAATGTAACTTTAAGCAAAATAGCTTGTGAGTCTACGAAACAATAACTTTAAACAGAATAGTTTGTGAGTCTACGAAACAGTAGCTTTAAACAGAATAGCTTGTGAGTCTACGAAAATGTAACTTTAAGCAGAATAGCTTGTAAGTCTACGAAACTGTGACTTTAAACAGAATAGCTTGTGAGTCTACGAAACTGTGATTTTAAACAGAATAGCTTGTGAGTCTACGAAAATGTGACTTTAAACAGAATAGCTTGTGAGTCTACGAAACAGTAACTTTAAACAGAATAGTTTGTGAGTCTACGAAACTAACTTTAAACAGAATAGCTTGTGAGTCTACGAAACTGTGACTTTAAACAGAATAGCTTGTGAGTCTACAAAACTGTGATTTTAAACAGAATAGCTTGTAAGTCTACGAAACTGTGACTTTAAACAGAATAGCTTGGGAGTCTACGAAATAGTAACTTTAAACAGAATAGTTTGTGAGTCTACGAAACTAACTTTAAACAGAATAGATTGTGAGTCTACAAAATTGTGATTTTAAACAGAATAGTTTGTGAGTCTAAGAAATTGTGACTTTAAACAGAATAGTTTGTGAACTTACGAAACAGTAGCTTTAAACATAATAGCTTGTGAGTCTACGAAACTGTAACTTTAAACATATTAGCTTGTGAGTCTACGAAACTGTGACCTTAAACAGAATAGCTTGTGAGTCTATGAAAATGTGACTTTAAACAGAATAGCTTGTGAGTCTACGAAAATGTAACTTTAAACAGAATAGTTTGTGAGTCTACGAAACAGTAACTTTAAACAGAATAGTTTGTGAGTCTACGAAAATGTAACTTTAAACAGAATAGCTTGTGAGTCTACGAAAATGTAACTTTAAACAGAATAGCTTGTTCTAGGAGATTAACGTTTTGCTTTATCTGTAGATTAAGTTCAAAATTTGTGTATCTATTTTTATCGTTTTAATATCGATTGCCTTGGAAGAAGAGTTTTGGTAAATAATCAAAAACCTCACTTACGATCAAGTTAGAAAGATGTTTTAGTTAGATATATAGGTTATAAACTTATAATACAGCACGTTAGAAATTAGGGTTAGGCATTACCTGACATTATCTACACTAAACTCAGAATTTAAGGTTAAAACAGCACATTAATAATTGGAGAGATGACGCTACTGTCGTATTTATATATTTAGTGGAGTAGCTTAATCACGCAGACTTTATGCGTGTTAAAAGCGATTGACATATAATTGAAATAAATTCGGGAAATTAGATTTTCCTGTTTATCATTTGGACTTCACAGTATATCTATCAGTTTATTACTTATAGCGCCATCTCTTGACCTCCGAGAAAAATACTTAGAGGGTTAGGTGAAAAAATTCTAGCTTCAGAGATATTCATAATTTGTATATTATGCTAAAATAGCAGGTAACGGAACTAACAACATTAATAAATGTTATCAGTTTTATCATATTTTAAAAGTAGAGCTATAATTTTATTGTCAGTTGCTGAAATATTGCCCATTTAAACTCCTTTTTCTGTTACATCGGTAGAACGAATAAAATAACATCATGATGGGAAATGAAGTTTAACATATAAAACTTTATGAATGGAATTATTACAAAAAATAATAGGGAAAAACAATGTATAAAAGTGATAAATTAACCTGAAATGAATGTAACAAAACATTCTTAAGTTAATTCTACAAGCTTTTCTCCACATAAATGTAACAAGTTAACACTACACATCATTGTTAAAAATTAAAATTCCACTTTTTCAATACCTTTTGCTAACATTTAGCTTTAGACGTTTTAAATACCTTTGCGTTACGAACACGAGTTTTAAATTTACCATTGTTAGTAATTAAAAGTACAGGTTTTCAATACATTTTTGTTTCAAATTAAAATTATAAGTTCATTACTAAAAGTTAACACTACAAGTTTTCAATACGATATAATTTTTGTTAGAAGTTACAAACACAAGCTCTCAAATCATCATTGTTACCAGTTAACTCTACAAAGTTTTCAACGTTCCAACATTACAATACAACAAACGAAGTTTTAAAACATCTGTTTTACAAGTTACATTGTTAAGAACTAACACTACACGTTTTCAGTATAGCATCGTTACGAATTAATATTGAAAAGTTTTATTTTATTTTATATAAGTTAACGTTTCGTGTGCTCCTTACCAGTTACAAATACAAATTTTCAAATCATCATTGTTACAAGTTCACACAATAAATTCCTCAATATATCAAATTGACAAGTTAACAATACAAAATTTGCTATAGAACAATGTTACAAGATAACACCAAAGTTGTTGATACATATTTCTTAGAAGGTAACGCTACAAGTTTTCAATACATCTTTGTTACAAGTTGACATTACAAAATTTAAATAATTCAATTTTACAAGTAAACACCAGAAGTTTTAAACACATAATGTTAAAAAGTTAACATAACAGGTTTTTCAATACATTATTATTATAAGTAACACCAGAAGTTTTAAATACATCATGTTAAAAAGTTAACATAACAGGTTTTGAATACATCATTATTACAAGTAAACACCAGAAGTTTTAAATACATCATGTTAAAAAGTTAACATAACAAGTTTTTCAATACATCATTATTACAAGTAAACACCAGAAGTTTTAAACACATAATGTTAAAAGTTAACATAACAGGTTTTCAATACATCATTATTACAAGTAAACACTAGAAGTTTTAAACACATAATGTTAAAAGCTAACATGACAGGTTTTGAATACATCATTATTACAAGTAAACACCAGAAGTTTTAAACACATAATATTAAAACTTAACATAACAAGTTTTTCAATACATCATTATTACAAGTAAACACCAGAAGTTTTATATAAATGTTTGTCAGAAGTTAACACTAAAGATTTCTAGGATAATATTGTTACAAACGCTATAACTTTTAAGTGTACTCTTGTTACAAGTTAACACTCGAAGTTCTTACCCATGATTCCTTGCAATTGTTAGTTGTGGTGGTTTCCGGTTTTGTGAATGTAATTCTTGTTCCGAATGATGTGTGAAGAAAATTTTTATAAATGATAATAAACGTCTAAATGAAAACTTGTTTCTAGTCTATTTTGTGCGATGTTTCGAATAGACGTCCTCCGTCAGGCAGTAATGACCGTATCACAAAGGAATTAGGCTTAGAAATAATCGGTAAAAGGTAAAATAATGATACAAAGGCTCTAATTACCCATGGTGACAAAAATACTGATAAAACATTGTCGGAGTTATCACGTAAATATAATTAAAATTAGCAAGAATATTTCTCTGATTTTATTCCCTGAAACCTTTTCTTCAAATGTGTTTACCTTACCTTCTACTCCTGGTTAACTCTCCATTTGCAACTTTACTTTACCTTATTTCCCTGGATTATTATATTATTTTAATAAACTATTGCTTTATTATTTTATGAATATATGTTTATTATTTTCCCATATTTATATTTCTAAATCCAATTTCGTTTTTCTAATTACTTCTTTTCCATATTCTTGCTAATTTGAATTATATTTACGTGATAACTCCGACGATGTTTTATCAGTATTTTTTCACCATGTTCCATGTTGAATTATTATCTTACCTTATAAAAGATTATTTCTAAGCCTAATTCCTTTGTGACACGGTCTTTAGTGCCTGACGAAGGACGTCTGTTCGAAACGTCACACAAAATCAATTGGAAAAAGTGTTCATTTAGACGTGTTAGTTTATTCTCTGTGATGAAAATTAATTATACTTGTCATAGGACATTAGTATTAGGCCTATTATATTTTGAAACACTACTTTCTTAATCTAGTTCTATAGGATTTTCGAGAATCAGAAGAGTGTATAACAATAGTATTTCAACCACACTATATTTGCCATATCCACTGCCGACGACGCGTTTCGCTGAATCCAGAACCCATCAGGCCGACTGGGACACAACAAACAAAGTAGTAATCGGAATACTGTTTATATAAACAATTTGTTACAGCAACAACTGTTGTGGTGTGAACGTCTTTTACAAACTCTAGCTTAATATTAATTAGCATAATCCTAATGTCTTATGACAATTATAATCAGGCTTATCCAGCTTGAAATAGGCGTTCACACCATAACAGTTGTCTCTGTGATAGTTTATCGTTGTTTATTATGATAGCATGCTGTTGCTGTGATAGTTTATTATTGTTGTCATGGTGATAGTTTATCGTTGTTTATTATGATAGCACACTGTTGCTGTGATAGTTTATAATTGTTGTCATGGTGATAGTTTATCCTTGTTTATTATGATAGCACACTGTTGCTGTGATAGTTTATCATTGTTGTCATGGTGATAGTTTATCCTTGTTTATTATGATAGCACACTGTTGCTGTGATAGTTTATCATTGTTGTCATGGTGATAGTTTATCGTTGTTTATTATGATAGCACACTGTTGCTGTGATAGTTTATTATTGTTGTCATGGTGATAGTTTATCATTGTTTATTATGATAGCACACTGTTGCTGTGATAGTTTATTATTGTCGTCATGGTGATAGTTTATCCTTGTTTATTATGATAGCACACTGTTGCTGTGATAGTTTATTATTGTTGTCATGGTGATAGTTTATCATTTATTGTGTTAGGTAGTTTACTGTTCTTAAACAATATGTGGGGGAAACTGAAACCTAAATAAAAGTTTTATAGCCATTAGAAATAGACAGTTTCTGACATTAACATTTGTTAAAGGTTTTGAAACAGGTTTACAGTTGTGTGCCTTTAGCGCACAGGTTCAAAAAACATAAAATTCAATCACTTAAACCAGTTCACGAAGAAATCTTAGTGAGTTTCACCTTCATGCTGTTACCTCAAGAATATTTCGAACCGGAAATAGGTGTACACTAGAAATAAACACGTTTACAAGAATGTTCTGTTTCTTGACGTGTGGGGGCGGGGGAGTGTAAAGTAATTAAAATGTGTGTTTTAAGAACACACCAAGAAAAGTGTGGTCAATTGTTAGTTTTGATACTAGCATTAACAAGGATTGGAAAACAGGCTCCGAAACCAGTACGCTTTAAGAACACGAGAAACAGGCTGAAACTCTCTCGTCTTATTAACAAAGCTGCACATTGGGCTATTTACGCTATGCCCATCGTATGGATCAAACCAGAATTTGTGGATAAGTTGTGGTCTAGCTGATGAGAGTAAACCTACAAAGTCAAAACTATGGATACTAAATATATAATTTGTTACGAAACATATATATCTTATTTAATTACATAAAAACGTTTTAAGATGATAGAATCAATTTAATAAACAACGTTTTTTATAAGAAGATAGAAACGAATTATAAGGACTGAAGTATAATATGCTGACTTTTTAAAAACTTAGAAACAGGCAAAGTGTTTACATGTAGATACCCTCGTTATTGACTTAGAAACAGGCGTGGTGTATCCATGTAGATACCCTCGTTGTTGACTTAGAAACAGGCGTGGTGTATCCATGTAGATACCCTCGTTATTGACTTGGAAACAGGGGTGGTGCATCCATGTAGATACCATTGTTGTTGACTTAGAAACAGGCAAAGTGTTTACATGTAGATACCCTCGTTATTGACTTAAAAACAGGGGTGGTGTATCCATGTAGATACCCTCGTTATTGACTTAGAAACAGGGGTGGTGTATCCATGTAGATACCCTCGTTATTGACTTAGAAACAGGGGTGGTGTATCCATGTAGATACCATTGTTGTTGACTTAGAAACAGGGAAAGTGTATTCATGTAGATATCAGATAAGTTTTAGATACAAACACTAAACTCATTTTTGTATTCCGTATGACGTATTGTAATAACCTTACCTAGGGTATATAAGCGTTAAACTAACGCTGCTACAGAGACATCGGTAACAACAAACCTTGAACTTCTAGGCCTAACAGGTTAAGGTAGTATAAGAAAAGAACCTGCCAAACTAACAACTCTTTATCTGACATTCTTCGAACAATGAAACAGATATCAAGAACAACGGCTAGTTTATAAATAAGCGTGTGTGTATGAAATCGTGAGATATATTCTTTAAAACTATATATTTGTACTTTCAAAATGTGTCACTAAACGTTTGATTTGATTGATTAAGCACAAAACTACACGAAAGGTTGTATGCGCAGTGCCAAGTCCAGGGATCTAACCCTGAACTTCAGCATTATAAGTCTTCAAATTTTAATACTTTTCCACGGTTCTAAGTAGATACTTTCGTAGTCACTTTAGAAGTCGTACTGCTCTTGTATGAAGGATGTAGGCTTAGAAGGACACGGTTGTAAACTATTGCTATATATACCTCCAATCCTTGATTCTATTGACACTGTAGAACGAGTTTTCCTATACAATTTCATCAGCATAACCCAAAAAATTAGCGAAAAATAACAAAACGTTTTATATGAGATTGGAGGTGAACAGTAGACACCAATAAAAATCCACGTAGAAACATTTCTTGAAAAAGAACAATCGAGTTCACTCAATAAGTGTTGGAATTCTAAGTAATGGGTATAACTTGGTGGGTTTACATATTACAAATTTATTTTTCTTCATCTCTCTTTACTACTTTGTTTTCTTCTCGTGAGCCACGCCTGTCTGATTCATCTAGGCCTGCTCTAATTTTCTACTTTCAGATCCGCCCGATTAGGCTTAAGTACAGCCATGTAAGTACTGTGAACGTAAAATTATTTAAAATCAGTTTGGACTAGAAATTTGGAATCGTTTTTATAGAAAACGTGCAGTCTTTTAAACTTAAGTAACAATAATTAAACAAGACAAAAGTGGAGAGTTTAAACACATTATGTAACAGGAAGTAAACATGTAGCCATCACTTGTGTAACATTTGTTCTACATACAAAGCGGAGAGTGTTTGAACACATTATGTAACAGGAAGTAAACATGTAGCCATCACTTGTATAACATTTGTTCTACATACAAAACAGGAAGTGTTTGAACACATTATGTAACAGGAAGTAAACATGTAGCCATCAGTTGTGTAACATTTGTTCTACATACAAAGCAGGAAGTGTTTGAACACATTATGTAACAGGAAGTAAACATGTAGCCATCACTTGTATAACATTTGTTCTACATACAAAACAGGAAGTGTTTGAACACATTATGTAACAGGAAATAAACATGTAGCCATCAGTTGTGTAACACTTGTTCTACATACAAAACGGGAAGTATTTAAACACATTATATAGCAGGAAGTAAACATGTAGCCATCACTTACTTAAACATATTATATTACAAGAAGTAAACATGTAGCCATCACTTGTGTAACATTTGTTCTACATACAAAACGGGGAGTGTTTAAAGATATTATGTAATAGGAAGTAAACATGTAGCCATCAGTTGTGTAACACTTGTTCTACATACAAAACAGGAAATGTTTGAACACATTATGTAACAGGAAGTAAACATGTAGCCATCAGTTGTGTAACATTTGTTCTACATACAAAGCAGGAAGTGTTTGAACACATTATGTAACAGGAAGTAAACATGTAGCCATCACTTACTTAAACATATTATATTACAAGAAGTACACATCAGTGGTAACGTTGGTACCTAAAATTTCTTATTACAAGTTTAAGATGTCTGTTTATTAGATGTTTCAACAATAACAAAAACGTGTTTATAAAAAACGCTTAGAAACTTGAATTATTTCTAGTTAACAAATAGGTGTAACTGCCTCCTTGAGTACGTACAGCACAGTCTTAGCTATCTACATACATAGTTAAGGCTAGTTACACTGATACCTTCAAACTTGTACTATACATGTATATGCGTGTGTACATAAAGACTCACGCATACCTATTTAGGCTTAGATACACAAATTACTTAATTCATGTACATATATATGCATGTACAAACACACTCATGCATTGAGCACATACCTAACTGTTTATATACACATATTACGTATAAATACATACGTACGTATACATATATATATATATTCATGTTGACATGTGTATAATAAGCATACTCGTACATTTGAAAACATACATAGATATGTATATATATAGCTTCTAAGAATGAAGCAAATGAAAACGGAAAATGAACGTCATTATTGTTCTATTACGCTAGGTGGAGCCTTTTACGAGTTTTACTCTGAGTGTTCTGTAAAAACCCCTGATAATCATAGAAAATCTGATAAACAGCTGTTATATAAACATACTGAAGATTATCTGTTTAATCAGAAATTCTCTAAGATGTGTTTCGGTAACAGTCTCTGTGATAAAAACGTTTCCATGGTTTCCATAAGTAGGTTCGTTTTAATCTGCTCACAATAAATATTTGAAGTAAGAATAACAGAAGTACATTAATATCAAGTTGAAAACAGCGTTGTGTCAAATAGTCATAAAAACCTGATGTCTCGCTCAAAACTCTATTGAAAGCAGCAGGCCTTATTTAATTGTT
>NW_013674196.1:0-16955 GCF_000517525.1 Limulus polyphemus | reverse complement strand
ACTTTTGGGCTACTCTTTTACCAACGAATAGTGGGATTGTCCGTTACGTTATAACGCTCCCACGGCTGAACGGGCGAGCACGTTTGGTGGGACGGGGATTCGAACCCGCGACCCGTAGATTGTGAGTCGAGCGCCCTCTAACCACCTGGCCATGCAGGGCCTTATATTTTTCAGGACAAATATTTTTCTCCTGTTTATATATATTTCCATATCTTGCGTCATACGAAACTTCTCGACCCAACAATTAACATAAAAGGTGGTGCCACCTATTTATTTCTTCTCTTAAAATATATTTCTGAATCTTATGAAGCAGGATCTTTATTTGATCTTCGAATTATTAGGTACTTATAATGACTATATTTCGTTCGAATTTATTATTAGAATATTTAACCCATTTAACAATATTGCAGTTAACAATTAACACTGTAACAAGTAACACTACAGTCCTATATTCCGCTAAAGCATATTCACGAATTTTATCTTTATCTACAGTCAACTTATGCTCATTTAATCTAAATTTTAAATTTCTAAATGTTGCAACAACAAATAATACACCACTGTACAAGCAGTTTTATGAATATCGTATTTATCTGTTCATACTAGAAACGAAATTAGACAAGGAGTAAACTGTTACTCGACGTTTCGTACAAATAGTACCTATATATAGGGGGATCATATGGCTAAGTATTAGTTAATACAACGTTACTAATACACCAACACTGGTTAAGTATTAGCTAATACAACGTTACTAATACACCAACACTGGCTAAGTATTAGCTAATACAACGGTACTAATACACCAACACTGGCTAAGTATTAGTTAATACAACGTTACTAATACACCATTACTAGCTAAGTATTAACTAATACAGCGCTACTAATACACTAACACTGGCTAAGTATTAGTTAATACAACGTTACTAATACACCAATACTGGCTAAGTATTAACTAATACAACGTTACTAATACACCAACACTGGCTAAGTATTAATTAATACAACGTTACTAATACACCAACACTGGCTAAGTATTAGTTAATACAACGTTACTAATACACCAACACTGGCTAAGTATTAACTAATACAACGTTACTAATACACCATCACTAGCTAAGTATTAACTAATGCAACGCTACTAACACACCAACACTGGCTAAGTATTAGTTAATACAACGTTACTAATACACCAACACTGGCTAAGTATTAACTAATACAACGTTACTAATACACCAACACTGGCTAAGTATTAACTAATACAACGTTACTAATACACCGATTCTGGCTAAATGTTAACTAATACAACGGTACTAATACACCAACACTGGCTAAGTGTTAGTTAATACAACGTTACTAATACACCAATTCTGGCTAAGTATTAACTAATACAACGTTACTAATACACTAACACTGGCTAAGTATTAGCTAATACAAAGTTACTAATACATCAACTCTGGCTAAATATTAACTAATACAACGGTACTAATACACCAACACTGGCTAAGAATTAGTTAATACAACGTTACTAATACACCAACACTGGCTAAGTATTAGCTAATACAAAGTTACTAATACACCAATTCTGGCTAAATATTAACTAATACAACGGTACTAATACACCAACACTGGCTAAGTATTAGCTAATACAACGGTACTAATACACCAACACTGGCTAAGTATTAACTAATACAACGGTACTAATACACCAACACTGGCTAAGTATTAGCTAATACAACGTTACTAATACACCAATTCTGGCTAAATATTAACTAATACAACGGTACTAATACACCAACACTAACTAAGTATTAAATAATACAACGTTACTAATACACCAACACTGGCTAAGTATTAACTAATACGACGTTACTAATACACCAATTCTGGGTAAGTATCAAATAATACAACGTTACTAATACACCAACATTCACTAAGTATTAACTAATACAACGTTACTAATACACCAATTCTGGCAAAGTATTAACTAATACAACGTTACTAATACATCAACACTGGCTAAGTATTAACTAATACAACGTTACTAATACACCAACATTCACTAAGTATTAACTAATACAACGATACTAATACACCAACACTGGCTAAGTATTAGTTAATACAACGGTACTAACACACCAACACTGGCTAAGTATTAGTTAATACAACGGTACTAACACACCAATACTGGCTAAGTATTAACTAATACAACGGTACTAATACACCAACACTAACTAAGTATTAAATAATACAACGTTACTAATACACCAACACTGGCTAAGTATTAACTAATACAACGTTACTAATACGCCAACACTGGCTAAGTATTAACTAATACAACGTTACTAATACACTAACACTGGCTAAGTATTAGCTAATACAAGGTTACTAATACACTAACACTGGCTAAGTATTAGCTAATACAACGTTACTAATACACTAACACTGGCTAAGTATTAGCTAATACAACGTTACTAATACACTAACACTGGCTAAGTTTAGTTTATATATAAAACACCTGAATCATAAGTCAAAAATATTGGCTCACATATAATACATCTGGACGACAAGTCTATATCGACCATAACCTGGATTGTAAGACAATGTTTGTCTATGTACACGATAACCTGGATGATGAGACAATAATGTTAGTCTATGTAGACGATAACCTAGATGATGAGAAAACAATGTTAGTCTATATCAACCATAATCTGGATGATGAGACAACAATGTTGGTCTATATTAACCATAACCTGGATTGTGAGACAATAATGTTAGTCTACATCGACCATAACCTGGAATATGAAACAATAATGTGTGGGGTATGTACACGATAACCTGGATTATGAGACAATAATGTTGGTCTATATACACGATAACCTGAATGATGAGACAATAATGTTAGTCTATGTAGACGATAACCTGGATTATGAGACAATAATGTTAGTCTATGTAGACGATATCCTGGATGATGAGACAATAATGTTAGTCTATGTAGACGATAACCTAGATGATGAGACAACAATGTTAGTCTATATCGACCATAATCTGGATGATGAGACAATAATGTTGGTCTATGTACACGATAACCTGGATTATGAGACAATAATGCTAGTCTATATACACGATAACCTGGATTATGAGACAATAATGTTAGTTTATATACACGATAGCCTGAATGATGAGACAACAATGTTAGTCTATATATACGATAACCTGGATGATGATACAATAATGTTAGTCTATATCGACCATGACCTGGATTATGAGACAATAATGTTAGTTTATATATACGATAACCTGGATTATGAGACAATAATGTTAGTCTATGTACAGGATAATCTGGATTATGAGACAACAATGTTAGTCTATATACACGATAAACTGGATTATGAGACAATAATGCTAGTCTATGTATACGATAACCTGATTGATGAGACAATAATGTTAGTCTATATCGACCATAACCTGGATTATGAGACAACAATGTTAGTCTATATAGACGACAACCTAATTGATGAGACAATAATGTTTGTCTATATCGACCATAACCTGGATTATGAGACAATAATGTTAGTTTATATATACGATAACCTGGATGATGAGACAATAATGCTAGTTTATATACACGATAACCTGAATGATGAGACAATAATGTTTGTCTATATCGACCATAATCTGGAACATGAGACAATAATGTTAGTCTATATATACGATAACCTGGATTACGAGACAATAATGTTAGTCTATATATATATACGATAACCTGGATTATGAGACAATAATGTTGGTCTATATATACGTTAATCTGGATTATGAGACAACAATGTTAGTCTATGTAGACGATAACCTGGATTATGAAACAATAATGTTAGTCTATATATACGATAACCTGATTGATGAGACAATAATGTTAGTCTATGTACACGATAACCTGAATTATGAGACAATAATGTTAGTCTATATATATACGATAACCTGGATTATGAGACAATAATGTTAGTCTATATACACGATAATCTGGATTATGAGACAACAATGTTAGTCTATGTAGACGATAACCTGGATTATGAAACAATAATGTTAGTCTATATATACGATAACCTGGATTTTGAGACAATAATGTTAGTTTATATATACGATAATCTGGAAGATGAGACACTGATGTCAGTCTATATCGATCATAATCTGGATGATGAGACAACAATGTTAGTCTATATCGATCATAATCTGGATGATGAGACAATAATGTTTGTCTATATACACGATAGCCTGAATGATGAGACAACAATGTTAGTCTATATCGATCATAATCTGGATGATGAGACAATAATGTTTGTCTCTATCGATCATAATCTGGAAGATGAGACAATAATGTCAGTCTATGTCGATCATAATCTGGATGATGAGTCAATAATGTTTGTCTATAGCGACCATAATCTGGAAGATGAGACAATAATGTCAGTCTATGTCGATCATAATCTGGATGATGAGACAACAATGTTAGTCTATATCGACCATAATCTGGATGATGAGACAACAATGTTAGTCTATATATACGATAACCTGGATGATGATACAATAATGTTAGTCTATGTAGACGATAACCTGGATGATGAGACAACAATGTTAGTCTATATATACGATAACCTGAATGATGAGACAAAAATGTTATTCTATTTCGATCATAATCTGGATGATGAGACAACAATGTTAGTCTATAGCGACCATAATCTGGATGTTACAATTTTATCTGATGATGAGACAGTCTGCTTCACTATTTTGACAAACATCAGGAAGATGAGATGTCCGATTTGTATTTTATTATTGATAATAATAATTTCACTTCGTTCACACTGATTGGAAGAGGTAATCAGATTAAACACGATAACTGATACATTAACTAGAAATGATCCTTCTTAGCCTATAATTTATCGCCCATCGAACGACCGAAACAGCGTCATTAAATAGTTGTAAATTCGTAAGGGGGACAACAGGACCGGTTACATCATAAACTAGAGGACACACTAGCTTCACATGCTAGATTTTTCTCCAGATACCGAGGTAAGAAAGGCACTGATTTGGGCCTATCTGATCTGACTGAGCAGTATCAAGATGTAACAGATATAGACAAGAAACTCGTTCGATTTCTTCTACTTAATCCAATTCACGTGAGAAAGAGAATGTTTAATCTTCCTGGAGCGTGACTTAAATCAGACCACCTACGGATGTAGTTACATACCTAAAAGGGGCGGGAATTAGTAAACTGCATCCGATTATTTTGGTATAAAAGGGCAGATTGTTCTTGGTTACAATAAGAGAAGCTGTCTCAGGATTACAACCCTACAGAGAGGCTACAGCTAAAGGAACATTACCAAGAATGTTGAAGGTAGACGTTCCTCGAGAAACTGTTTCATTACAAACTAATATTGTATCGACGAACCTATTCAAATCTCTGTTTGTTTGACTTACAGAGAAATTATCTAGATTTATTAGACGACATTTTGAGATGTTGATTGTTCATGAAACCCTATGTATATTAAATATATTGCTACTGTGACGTCATCGTGTATGCCATGTTTTCGAATAGGAATTGAGTAGATGTTTTTGTATTTTGGAATTGGTTTGTTTGTTTGTTTTTAATTATGCACAAAGCTACACAAGGGCTATCTGCGCTCTGCCCACCACGGGTATCGAAACCCGCTTTCTAGCGTTGTAAGTACGCAGACATACCGCTGTGCCACTAGGGAGCTTTGGAATTGGAGTTTGTTGATAGTTTAATTGTAATTACAAAATCTTATTTTCTCTTTAAAACATAAGTAGAACACGATCAATTTTTCTTAGCCCACTATTGTCGTTACTGTAGAGTTTTATTCCTCATTAATTAAAGATAAAGCTGCACAAGAGTTGTCTCTGTTGTGCCCATCACGGGCATCAGGCTTACCGCTGAGCCACTGGGGGACAGGAACTTTAGTGAAATTCATACATGTAATAATTATTACTTCACTATGTTAGAGGTATAAATGTCCAAGTGACAGAAGTACATGGCTTATATATATAATTATTTTACAAGAACTATGTTTCTTCTTAATAAGTATACGTTTTTTTTTCCAGATTGATTAAAATATTCTGCATATCACTGTCTCGATTTAGTTGATTTAGAGCCTCAAAAAACTGATCAAATCATCAGTTTTTCTGAACCAGCTAATAGGTTTTGTTTTCGGTTTCAGACCGTGGTGTTTATGACCCTTGTAGCCGGATCTTTTGCCGGATATCTTGTGGCTCCACAAGCTGTTGCCTCTGCGTATGTGAGTAAAATTCAATATTTAAATTTTACCGAAGACTAGCCAGAATATTTAAATCTGTACTCTTGTAAGAATCCACTCATTTCCGGAAAAAGTATTTTAAGCATAATTTCTGTTTTTACTAAGTGAATATTTATATATAGATATCATTGCTAGTATGTTTATCACTATGTGTATATATATATTGTTGCTTTTATAGTATTTTTATCACTATATATATGTATATATTGTTGCTTGTATAGTACATTTATCACTATATATATGTATATATTGTTATATATATATATATATATGTATCATTGTTAGTATATTTTTCATCTTTCTCTATCTATTGTTACATGGTTCCAAATCAAACTTTGACCTGTACATCAAAAATGATTTTCTTTTTGAATATAGTTATTTCATGTGTTGTTGAGAAAGAATTTAGTACACTCTTACTTATCTACATTAGTTTTTAACAATCGCCAGAAAATCATGTGCAGTGTAAAGCAAATGCCAGATATTATTGGGATTACGACCGAAAACGTCGTTAACAACGAGAGTACCCAATTGACGAAACTATTAATTTTAATCTTTATAAGTAATGGCAGTATATCTAATTAGCTATACTCGTTACTGTGTTGATTTTTAGTTTTAGTTTAAAATAGAAAGCTTGGTCTGGTCAAAAGTTAATATTATACACACGTTAAACTTTGGAGTTGCATGTTTACATCTATCCCTTAAAAATAAATGTGTATGCGAAACGTTTTCACTCAGGATGTTAACGTCCCCACGCCGTACGACAACGGTTACGATACAGTGGACGAATTTGGAACCAGGCTTACCCGCCAGGAGAGTGGAGACGGAGCAGGCAGAGTGCAAGGTTCCTATGGTTACGCCGACGCTCAGGGTATATGGCGTGATGTAAAGTACGTCGCCGATGAGGGCGGTTTCCGCGCCAGTGTTTCCACCAACGAACCTGGTACTGCCAACCAGAACCCCGCTGACGTCGAAGTTTCAGCTCAGGAGCCTCCTGCTGGAGTTCAGCCTGTCGTTGTACCTGCTCCTAAGGCCATTGTTCCTGCTGTAAGAAATGTCGCTGCTGTTCCTGTCGTCAAAAAGGTTGCCGCTCCTGCTTACTATGGAGGTTATTATGGAGCTGGTGTCGGGGCTCCCTACTACGGAGCTCGGGTTGGAGCCGCCTTGTACGGAGCTGGTGTCGGAGCTCCCTACTACGGAGCTGGTGTCGGGGCTCCCTACTACGGAGCTCGGGTTGGAGCCTCCTTGTACGGAGCTCGTGTCGGAGCTCCCTACTACGGAGGTCGCGTTGTCGGAGCTCCTTACTACGGAGGTCGCGTTGTCGGAGCTCCCTACTACTCTTCTGGATCTATCTGGCCAGCTGCTGGTAGATACGGACTACCCGCTCACCGTATCGTAAAAGTGCTTCATTAAGTAATCAGTAAAGAAATCACCGAGGAAATATTCAATCAGCCAAACCTGTATACGAAATCAACTCATCTTTACTGCATGATTAATACCTTTATTTGGTGCTTATTACCACCATTGCATGGGTTCTGCTAATTAAAGCTTTATGTGTTGTTGTTTATGAGCTACTTTAGATGCTTGGTTAAGACTCTGCTGTATTATTCCTATTGTTTTTCTGTGTGTGTCTGTAAATAGATAGTTTTATATATATTCAATAAAGGAAGAGTCACTACTGGACACAAAATGTTTCCTTTCGGATTATTCTTTGTGGGGTATTACAGATTTTTATTGCATCATTCTTTATTGGCCCGATATATATTTCCTGTAAAATATATATTAAAGCATTCCAACAGTGTACCCTAAGCCGCTGCCAACAAGGTTTTTCGATCGATACTAGAACTCGTCAGAATGCCTCATAATTTTCATTGTGATGTAATATACCGATCATCATGGTTCACCAGCGTGGACATTGTATACCACTAGTAATTGTCGTCATCAACAGTATCTTTTTTTTTTTATTGACGGTAACGTTACTAAGACTATCCATCCCTGCCTCTAATTGTGAACTTCCAACCAGTGAGAAGACAGACAGTCACCAGCATCCTATAATCCACCATCTAGGCTGAGAGATTGACTCTTACTCTTATAACAAGCCCACATGATCTCGCTCCATGATCAACATTAAGACTATCCGTCCCTGCCTCTAATTGTGAACTTCCAACCAGTGAGAAGACAGACAGTCACCAGCATCCTATAATCCACCATCTAGGCTGAGAGATTGACTCTTACTCTTATAACAAGCCCACATGATCTCGCTTCATGATCAACATCAAAGTTAACAAAATGACGCCAGTAGAGATTGGGCTTTATAACAATAACAAGATCCATATCAGAAACAAAGAGTTAACAATAAATTGATAACAAAAAGAGCAAACAACAACAACAACAACAAAATCATGATAGAGAATAATAATAAAAACATTTAATATTTAACTTAATAATACATTATTGGAGAACTTAGTTATTTGCTAGAGGGAGCTGCTAATCATCATGATGAAGCAATATCTAGAAAATTCACGATAATGTAATAATGATAAAGAAGTTTAGAGGAGTATGTAGAAATAAGGGTACATTACAAATACGAGAATCAGTGAAGTATTTAGTAGGTTCAGTTGTTAAGTACCAGAAGTTGGAGCTATCGAGTCTTTTCTGTTATCAGTTACTCGATTGATTAACCTTAGAATTCTACAAGTAAGATTATAAGTAAGCTTGGTTTACATTCATTTCAGATGTTATAATTAAGCGTGGCTCTAACAACGGTTATGAAAGAACTAAAACAATTCGTTATTGTTACGTGGACTGGACTCAACAATAGAACACTTTACAACAATATTAAAATATAATAAACAATGAAGTTAATAATACAACACATAAATGAAAACCAGCGTTAAAAACCTCTGTCAATAATAGTAATATTAAAGACTAGTAATAAAAACACAATAGATAATGATTTTGGTAATAAAAATATTGGAAACTGATAGAAAACAACAAGCTATGGAGTTAATAATACAAGATAGGAAAATACTTACATCAAACCAATGTTAATAATAATCAGATCAGAGACTATTAAAACAATGTTAGACAACGATGTTAATAATAATCAGATCAGATACTATTAAAATAATGTTAGACAAAGATGTTAATAATAATCAGATCAGAGACTATTAAAACAATGTTAGACAACGATGTTAATAATAATCAGATCAGATACTATTAAAACAATGTTAGACAAAGATGTTAATAATAATCAGATCAGAGACTATTAAAATAATGTTAGACAACGATGTTAATAATAATCAGATCAGAGACTATTAAAACAATGTTAAACAACGATGTTAATAATTAGAACATTGAAGACTAAAAATATGAAGTTGATAATAGAAACCGGAGACTTACATCAGAAACAACGATAAAAACTGATCTGAATAATAAGATTGAATCTGAGTAATATAATAATATCTGAATAGGAGACTAATATTAATAACAACAATGGAGACTGGTATTGATAACAACAATGGAGACTGGTATTAATAACAACAATGGAGACTGGTATTAATAACAACAATGGAGACTAGTATTAATAACAACAATGGAGACTGGTATTAATAACAACAATGGAGACTGGTATTAATAACAACAATGGAGACTGGTATTAATAACAACAATGGAGACTGGTATTAAAAACAAAAATGGAGACTGGTATTAATAACAACAATGGAGACTGGTATTAATAAAAACAATGGAGACTGGTATTAATAACAACAATAGAGACTGGTATTAATAACAACAATGGAGAGTGGTATTAATAATAACAATGGAGACTGGTATTAATAACAACGATAGAGACTGGTATTAATAACAACAATGGAGACTGGTATTAATAACAACAATGGAGACTGGTATTAATAACAACGATAGAGACTGGTATTAATAACAACAATGGAGACTGGTATTAATAACAACAATGGAGATTGGTATTAATAACAACAATGGAGACTGGTATTAATAACAACGATAGATATCTATATTGATATAATTAACATATCAATATCTGAGAAACGATTCGACTGAATAACGAGGTCGAAGAAAGACATTACGGTATAAGCGCTTTCAAGGATTGTAAAACACGTTAATGTAACATAAACGTGAAGAGTTTGGCCTTCCCTCATTATCCATAAATCTACATTAAACATTTGGTCTGAACTTTATTTAATATTTTCAAGTTTCACAAACAATCCTACGTTTAAGGAGTTCCAGATTCCTTTTAATGTAACATAAACGTGAAGAATTTGGTCTTCCCTGATTATCCAGACTGGCAAATCAGGTTATAATTTCATATTTCTTATAGAAACCTCTAGAGTTCTTTACGTTCACAGTTGAAGTAAGATAATAATGGTAATGTTATTATTTAATAAGTATAACATACAGTGTAGCTTATATGTTTTATCACTGCTCGTACCTATATGTAAACAGGGTGAGTATTGTGTATTAGCCAATCATCTCTTTGATATTTCTATTCGAAGGCTATATGTAAACAGGGTGAGTATTGTGTATTAGCCAATCATCTCTTTGATATTTCTATTCGAAGGCTATATGTAAACAGGGAGAGGCTATATGTAAACAGGGAGAGTATTGTGTATTAGCCAATCATCTCTTTGATATTTCTATTCGAAGGCTATATGTAAACAGGGAGAGTATTGTGTATTAGCCAATCATCTCTTTGATATTTCTATTCGAAGGTTCGAGTAGAAATATCAAAGAGATGATTGGCTAATACACAAATATACTTCAGAAGATTCCGTCGATAAAAAAGAAGATCGAACTTGCTAAACTTTGCTTTCCCTTGATATTAGGCTTAATCAAACACGAACAAGAAACGAATATTCAGTCTTTAGATTTATTCTATATTGGTACTGGTAGTGTTTTAGTAATTATTTTATGATATCCAGTTTTTATTTAATCATTCACCAGATGCCGTAATATGTGGGATTTTTATTCTTAGAAATCCATTTAACGTGCATTGTTTCGTATTTTCAAAAGTGTTAAATATTTAACATACACAGGAGACCGTGCGATCTTTGATTTAATAAACAGATGAAACAAAATGTTTTTTAGAATTGTTTCTATGTGTTAAAATCTGTTTAACTTCTGAAACACATTTTGAACACGGATAAGGGTATAATATAATTACCATCTTTATCATAATAACACGGATATGGGTATAATATAATTACCATCTTTATCATAATAACACGGTAATGGGTATAATATAATTACCATCTTTACCATAATAACACGGATAAGGGTATAATATAATTACCATCTTTATCATAATAACACGGATATGGGTATAATATAATTACCATCTTTATCATAATAGCACGGATAAGGGTATAATATAATTACCATCTTTACCATAATAACACGAATAAGGGTATAATATAATTACCATCTTTATCATAATAACACGGCTATGGGTATAATATAATTACCATCTTTATCATAATAACAGGGATAAGGGTATAATATAATTACCATCTATATCATAGTAACACAGATAAGGATATCATATAATTACCATCTTTATCATAATAACACGGATAACTACCTTGAACATTATTTAAGAACTAACTATAAATAAAGATTTTAAGAAACTACTTTGAACATTATATAAGAACTAACTATAAACAACGGTTTTAAGAAAGTATCTTGAACATTATATAAGAACTAACTATAAACAACGGTTTTAAGAAACTACCTTGAACATTATATAAGAACTAATTATAAACAACGGTTTTAAGAAACTACTTGGAATATTATATAAGAACTAATTATAAACAACGGTTTTAAGAAACTACTTGGAACATTATATAAGAACTAATTATAAACAACGGTTTTAAGAAACTACTTGGAACATTATATAAGAACTATTTATAAACAACGGGTTTAAGAAACTACTTGGAACATTATATTAGAACTAATTATAAACAACGGTTTTAAGAAACTACTTGGAACATTATATAAGAACTAACTATAAATAACGGTTTTAAGAAAGTACCTTGAACATTATATAAGAACTAATTATAAACAACGGTTTTAAGAAACTACTTGGAACATTATATAAGAATTAATTATAAACAATGGTTTTAAGAAACTACTTGGAACATTATATAAGAACTAATTATAAACAACGGTTTTAAGAAACTACTTTGAACATTATATAAGAACTAATTATAAACAACGGTTTTAAGAAACTACTTGGAACATTATATAAGAACTAATTATAAACAACGGTTTTAAGAAACTACTTGGAACATTATATAAGTACTAACTGTAAACAACAGTTTTAAGAAACTACTTGGAACATTATATAAGAACTAACTACAAATAACGGTTTTAAGAAACTACTTGGAACATTATATAAGAACCAACTATAAATAACGGTTTTAAGAAACTACCTTGAAACATTAAAAACTATAGACAACTGTTTTCGAAAGTAACTTTAGCATAATTTCCAAACCTTAAAGAAGAATTTCCGAAACTACCTTGAATATTATTTACCAACTACAATAACAGTTTTCGAAATTACAACAACAATAAATCATGATTTTTAAAACTACTTTTAATTTCCATTTAAAAACTATAAATTTCGAAACTATTTTGAACAATATTTAAAAACTATAGATAGTGGTTGTCGAAACTACCTTCAACATTATATAAACGCCAGCTATAAACAACGGTTTTACGAAGTTACATTGAACATTAGTTAAGAATTTCAAACAACAGTTTTCGAAACAATTTTTAGTATTTAAAAAAATATATATATAGCGACCATCGAAACTATCTTCAACATTATATAAGAATTAACTCTAAAGAGTTATTTAACTATTTTAAACAGTTTTCAAAACTATCTTGAGCGTTACTTAACTTTAAGCAACAGTTTCTGAAACTACCCACTATTTACCAAATATATACAACGGTTTTAGAAACTAACTTAAACATTATTTAACAACAATAAATCACGATTTTCGAAAGTATTTTGAACAGTATTTAAGAACTTTATTCATTGTTTTAACATTGTTTAAAATCTATAAACAATGGTTTCCGAAACTAACTGAATATTGTTTACTAAACTACCTTGAACGTTATTTATCAACAATAAATAATGATTATCAAAACTGTCTTGAACATTAATTAGAAACTAAGGAACAGTTTTTTTTTTTGGTAAAACCTTGTAAATTATTTAACAACTAATTTTAAACAACGATTTTTGAAACTACCTTAAAGATTATTTAACAACTATAAAAATTATTTTTGAAACCACCTTGAACCTTATTTACCAACTATAAATAGCTGGTTTCGAAGCTATTTCGAACATTTCTTTAAAAAGCTATAAACAGGGCATCGAAACTATCTTGCTTAACAAATTCTAATAGTAAAACTACCTTGAATATTATTTAAGTTATTTATAAACTATGAACAACAGTTTTCGAAACTATTTGAATATTATTTAATAACAATAAACAACGATTTTCTAAACTACCTTGAACTAACAATAAACAACGATTTTCTAAACTACCTTGAACTAACTATAAACAACGGATTTTACTAAACTACCTTGAACATTATTTAACTTTAATCAATGCTAACTTCAGTGTTATTTCTTGTAGTTTGAAATACAAATTATGATGTAGTTTATCTATTTAGAACAGAATTATGAGTGAGATAAATATCACGTTAAACATGTTATATATATATTGTGAAAGTAATGTAATTTTTAATATTTTTGTTTATAACAGTTTCATGTAGTCAAGTAAATAGCATGTTAAACATGTTATATATATTGTGAAAGTAATGTACCTTTAATATTTCTGTTTATAACAGTTTCATGTAGTCAAGTAAATATCATGTTAAACTTGTTATATATATTGTGAAAGTAATGTAACTATTAATATTTCTGTTTATAACAGTTTCATGTAGTCAAGTAAATATCATGTTAAACTTGTTATATATATTGTGAAAGTAATGTAATTTATAATGTTTCTGTTTATAACAGTTTCATATAGTTAAGCAAATATCATGTTTAATTAATAAAGCATGATCGTCTTCTACCTTCTACCTCTGCTGTGTTAGCTGCCTCTCTGCTGTATCAGATGTCACTCTGCTGTGTTAGATGTCTCTCTGTTATATCATATGTCTCTCTATTGTATCACATGTCTCTCTGTTGTATCAGATGTCTCTCTGTTGTATCGGATGTCTTTCTGTTGTATCGGATGTCTCTTTGCTGTATCAGATGTCTCTCTATTGTATTAAATGTCTCTTTGCTGTATCAGATGTCTCTCTATTGTATTAAAT
This sequence comes from Limulus polyphemus, assembly GCF_000517525.1. NCBI lineage: Eukaryota > Metazoa > Arthropoda > Merostomata > Xiphosura > Limulidae > Limulus > Limulus polyphemus. The sequence goes on along the minus strand of NW_013674196.1, from coordinate 2,277 downwards.
GTCTCTCTGCTGTATCAGATGTCTTTCTGTTGTATCATATGTCTCTCTGCTGAATGAGATATCTCTCTGCTGTGTTAGATGTCCCTCTGTTGTATCAGATGTCTCTCTGCTGTGTTAGATGTCTCTCGATTGCATCATATGTCTCTCAGAGAGACAACTGATACAGCAGTTGTATCAGATGTCTCTCTGCTGTGTCATATGTCTCTCTGCTGTGTTGATACAACAGAGAGATATATGATACAGCAGAGAGACATCTAAGAGACATCTGATACAGCAGAGAGACATCTGATACAACAGAGAGACATCTAACACAGCAGAGAGACATATGACACAGCAGAGAGACATCTGATACAACAGAGAGACAACTGATACAGCAGAGAGACATATGATAAAACAGAGACATCTGATAAAACAGAGAGACATCTTGTTTTATCAGATGTCTCTTTGCTGTGTTAGATGTCTCTCTGTTGTATCAGATGTCTCTCTGCTGTGTTAGATGTCTCTCTGCTGTGTTAGATGTCTCTCTGCTGTATCAGATGTCTCTCTGTTTTATCAGATGTCTCTTTGCTGTGTTAGATGTCTGTGTTTCTTAATATCTCGTAGCAAAAGCTTCAGTAGTGTATCCGTCTCCTTTTAAATTGTCATTTTAAATGACAATTGTTTAACGTCATAAAGAAATGTTTGGTGATCTAGTTATTGTGTAGGATTATAAAATAATTATTTGTCTTATGACAAGTATAATTAATTATAATCACGATTCGCCATCTTGAAAAAGGCGTTCACAGCATAACAATAATTTACAAGTAGTGTGCGTGTGTGTATATACAGAAGGACCATTCTTGGTATATTATATATATATGAACTTACAGGAAAAACTGCAGGTGTAAAAGGTAATCAGTTTCTATAATAGGTATATCGTACTTTGATGTTATATTTAATATTTTATACAATTCACAGAATTTTTCGTTTTCTAATTTATTATAATAGTTAAAAGCACATGATTATGTACAGGCCCACTAGGGTTTTTTCACTAAGATAAACGTCCATTAAATTAGGATATTTGAATCATTCATGCTGAGGTGTAATATTACACTACCTAATAAGAGAAAACATCAAAGTTGTAAAGGTAGTAACTAAAGATGTTTACTCTCAGGAGTGAGTTGATAATTTGTAAAGATAGCAATGATGATGAAGGAAATATTACTACTCTTTCAAATCTTACTTTAAAACCAGTAAATGTAGTAATAATGAAGTAAATTAACATCCTTACTTTACGGTGGTCAAACATGAAAGAGTTTGTTCGTAATTAACTGAAAGTAAGTACCTCACACCACCTACAAGAACGCACTCTTATGACTAATATTAGCATTACTGAAATCTTCCTTACCTGTTTGTAAAACTTGCTTAGTCCTCCAGTGTCCCTGCAGATATCCCAACTGTAGATTCGCATGGAATGCGATAAGTGCCGAAATGAGTTTAAATATACTATGCGTATTTTCTTGTCTTCTATATACCACCCCTTCTTCGAAAGAGACGCTCTCCTGATGTGAACAAGTCCCTTAAGGTATAGATAAATAAAAAACTTGTTTATACTGTTTTATTTTCGAAAGGCGTCCACTGTGTTTGACCAAGTCCCTTAGTGTACAGGGAACTTACAATCGTGTTTTAATTGTGTCACCTTACAGTCGTCCACCGTATTTGACCAAGTCCTTTAATACATAGAAAACTTACAATCGAGTTTTAATTGTATCACCTTACAGTCGTCCACCGTATTTGACCAATTCCTATAATACATAGAAAACTTCCAATCGTGTTTTAATTGTGTCACCTTACAGTCGTCCACCGTATTTGACCAAGTCCCTTAGTGTATAGGGAACTTACAATCGTGTTTTAATTGTATCACCTTACAGTCGTCCACCGTATTTGACCAAGTCCCTTAGTGCACAGGGAACTTACAATCGTATTTTAATTGTGTCACCTTACAGTCGTCCACCGTATTTGACCAAGTCCTTTAATACATAGAAAACTTACAATCCAGTTTTAATTGTATAACCTCACAGTCGTCCACTGTTTTGACCAGGCCCCTTAGTGTATAGGGAACTTACAATCGTGTTTTAGTTGTATAACCTCACAGTCGTCCACCGTATTTGACCAAGTCCCTTAGTGTACAGGGAACTTACAATCGTGTTTTAATTGTATCACCTTACAGTCGTCCACCGTATTTGACCAAGTCCCTTAGTGTACAGGGAACTTACAATCGTGTTTTAATTGTATCAC
>NW_013674195.1:28244-29981 GCF_000517525.1 Limulus polyphemus | reverse complement strand
CTGACATAGGGGGTATTGTAGATGATTTAAGTGCTGTGACATGCAGATCAACGGATGTAACAACACTTACTGGAATCTGGCCTTTGTTGATTCCAATCGTCATTTTATCGAAGTTAACTACACACTTCCTCGGTAGTAGATAGTCCAATCACAATATGCATTGGTCTTCAATGTCAGCCAAATATACTTTCTGTCTGTTCTTCATGCCCATGAGCTTGATAGTTACCCACACTGGTCCCCACAACCTTGCAGAACGTCCTGTCACACCACAGAGCTTCTGTACAGCTTCTGGTAAATGGCCAAAGGTGCAACTTTGTCATAGATTCTGCATCTCAGCAAACCCTTGTGAGTATCAAGGTGCTGGATCACAAAGGAGCAAGCTTTCTTGTCATATAGACACTATGTGTGCTTGCCATTGTACACTTAGCTGTTGGGACTTTCACGATGGGGTTTGGTGGGCGCCCTTAGCACCAACCACTACTGGTTTCCCGAAGCTGACTTATTGGTGGTATTTTTCTTACACTGGCTCCTCAGATGTCCTTGCTCTCCACAGTTCTAACAACCTTACTGGATAGCAGCCTTTCCTGCTGTTGCATCTCCCCTGTGATGAAGTTTCTAGCATTGAGGTCTCTTGTGCCCAGGTTTATAACAGTGCCAGCAAAGTCCCTCAAACTTCTCTGAAAGCTGCTATTTTCTGGCCTTGAATCCTGGCGACTTTACAAACCTTGGTACCTCTGTGCTGGACTTAATGTAGGATTCAAATTCAAGAGCTCTGGCTATTGCATCCTGCATAGTAGAGGGGTGTGCTTGCTTTACTTGTATCGACAGTTGTGGACTGTCCAAGGCATCTATAAACTGATCCCTCAGCAACAAGTTGAGGAGATCGGGAGTCCTGTTCCAACTCTTGCAATTCATTTCCTATTAATTAATTTCGCTTTATCTGGCGCATTTATATACAAGAATAGAGGGCGCGTAGAAAAGACCAGAGTTGCCACAACAGACATGATCTTTCTAGAATATCATGACGTGTTACTAGCATCACGTGACTTCCTTTGTCATAACAGTAATGTGCATCCAATCCGAAAAAACAACAACAGTCTTTCCTCAAAGTATCAGTTGTTCTTCAGATAAGAAGAACTGCGATTCAGGTGGTATTATGTTTATTTTTTCGTTCCCTTTCTTTTAGTTTTTACTCGTGCTACAAATCCCCTCTACTTTTGTCTGACATTTCGTAAGCTTTTCAATATCCTTTAATTTGAATAGCATAATCTTTTGTTTGCTGGCATACCTTCTATAAGGTTTTACAAATTAATTTATTTTTAGTTGTTTTTCCAGTTTTGAAGGGTGGCTAATCATTGTCAAGGAAATATTTATCCGTGCCTGACGCAGTATATATATCAAAATTTTCAAACATTCCGTTTGTACATGTTTCATTTGTTAAATTATTTTGTTTTAGATACATAATCAAGCTGCCATAATGAACATTAAAGAAGTTAAGAGTTATCAATTAGGAAGAGCTATTTCGAAAATGTCGTATACCATGAATAGTTTGGTTTTCTATTTAATTTCCAACATTGTTTGTTTGAAGTTAAGCACAAAGCTACACAATGGGCTGTCTGTGCTCTGACAACCACGGGTATCGAAACCCAGTTTTTAGCGTTGTAAGTCCTCGGACATACAAGTGTGCTCTGCCTACCACGGGTATCGAAAGCCGGTTTCTAGCGTTGTAAGTCCGCC
>NW_013674195.1:16190-27954 GCF_000517525.1 Limulus polyphemus | reverse complement strand
ATTGCATGTAACATTTTCATTTATGGTTAAGTTTAATGGGAGCTTAAATGTAGTATGGGCTATCCAGGCAAAAGAGTTGCTGCGATTCCAGATGAGGACTGGAAGTGCACTTTGCTTGTGTTAATGAACTTCTGCCAACAACAGGTTGATAACAAATATTTTCCCTGTTTCTCCTGGTGCGTCAATGAAAAAAAGACTCCACGTTTCTGATGTTGGACACTGTCAATGATTGCTGTATACGCTGTTCTGTGGGCAATTTTGGCTCGTTAACGGAAACTTCTTGGTTAAGAGCTTGAATATGGTAAGTGGTCTTACGCAAAACCTCACGATTAAGGTTGTCATCCTGATTGCATTGAATTTCAGGAAGGCCAAATGATGGAAGCTCTTTTCTTCCTAGAGACAATACTTTGTCCTCAATGGCAATAAGAGCCAAGTTAAAAATGGCATCATTGTAGCTAACTTTTATATTGGGATTTTGTAGTTGAGCCTGGTGCTTGAAGTCTTCTGACAAATCTCCTCTGTGAATTTGCCACAGGGCTACTGGATCTGAAACACCACAAACTTGCAGCAAAACAGCAAACAAACTTCTGAGGTTGGGTGGTGACTGTGAGTCTGCTGCTTCTGTGAGAGTGGACTTCCATTCTCCGTAAGGCTATGATATCAGTTGTTCTTTAGACTATATGATCTAACTTTGTGAACATTTCTTGTCCTTCAGAATATTATATCTCTCATAATCTAATACAAAATCAAAATGATAAGTTGGTAAAATTTTCATTTGTTGCAATAAATTTCGTCATACATTAATTTATTTTGAAATGTTGGTACCTCCAGGCGCTGATCCAGGATTTTCAAAGTGAGAGAGTGAGGGGTTACTAAGAAATGATAGAGGAGAGTCACACAAAGAAGAGAGTCTGAGAGGAAGTTTTCTCCCCTCTGACTAATTTCAGACTTTCAAATCTCTCTAAGGCTAATTTCTGACAATTGTCCACCATTCCCATCTGTAAGTTTGCAAGGAAAAGTCTGAATGAGCAGTATGTCTTCATTTGCGGATCTAATGTTAGCATCATAATCTTGAAATGACCTCCCTTACTTGGAGTCTACTTATATCAAACGCTGTTCACTGATGTGCAAGAAAATTGGGTGGACAGTTTGAAAGTATTGTAGAAGAAAAGAACCTTTAGGACTATCTTCAACCTCTTTTCTTATTCATTACAGACGGTCTAGACTACCTTTACAAACAGGAATACAAACATAAACAAAAATTTGTTTACTTTTGCTTCGAATTTTCTTTGCAATGAATATTGTAACAGGCAAACGCATAGGATTACTGAATACGATGCAATATGTGGACCTCAACGGTAGTAGTAGGAGCATAAACAATTAACACTTTGACGATTGAAACCGTCTTGAATATCAAAATTGACGTGTCCTCCATCTATTGGTGCTATAATATAAAATGATTACGTTTTCGAATTACTTTTTTTTTTCAGATATTGAACAAAACGTACCACAAAATGCATTTAGCGAAGTTTATTCAATTTTTTAAAGCATCTATAAGCTGGTTGTTTTATTGAATAAAGATATTTACGGCAAATTAAAAAATTATTGATAAACTATATAAATGCAGATATTCAAATAAAAATAATAATGTACCAGAAAAATTTCTTAGAGATTTCTTTATTTATCATAATATTCTGTCACAAAAATATGATACTTGAGCCCCTATTTATCGATGAGTTCGCCTTTTGCCTTTCGTGTCAACAGTTTTATACGTATTTCAAGCAAATTTGATGTGCACTATTAGGACTCTTCGAAGAGCGAGACTCGGATCTGCCCCACCCCTCCCCCCATATTATTTCTCGGAGACTTTATGTCTTCTCCAAGAGTTGAATAGGTACATAATTTAGTATATTAATAATCAGGCAAAACACTGATCTTAAACAAACGTGGACTTGCTGAACTTCGGGGTATTTTGTATAGTGGAGTACTGAAAAAACAGTTTGGTTATTTTATACAAATAGAAATAACAAAGTATGTCCTTTCACCTTCACCTTACCGGGTGAGTAAAAATTCATGATTCTTCCTTATTGTGGGATATCGAATATATGATGTTTACATATATTGATAGTCGTTTGTTATCTATGAAGGTAAAAAAAATGTAGCACACAGCGACATTATTCCAGAAACGTTATTTTCCTTACGAGTTTCTCCCAAATTTGCATACATATTTAAATCAATAATATTTCGCTTTAAGACATAGTGAATTGTAAATTTGTGCTAATGTTTGCATTTGGATGGCATTGATTTCACCTTTATAATAATGACTTGTGTCATTTAACAAATGAACCCTTGTATTCATAAACATCCTACATCAGTAGAATTTTGATATTCCGCACCTACTTCTGAACAATAAGAAAAATCAGGACTTTGCCTCGTCATATATTATATTGTAATATCTTATTATGACAGTTTTATCACATACAAGTTTTAACATGCATATCAAGTTCTTGTTTATATATATATTCTTACATTTTTCATGTGTTTTGTCAAAGTACAAAACATTTCTCCCAGGGTGTGTATGGCAGTAAGTGATACTGCTGATCTTAAATTTTGAACTTCTTCCACTAAGGCTTGAACCACCGCAGGAAGCTCATTTATCACAGATGGACTATTTTGTCTAGCCAGGTTTGTCAGGAGTCGCATTCCTTTAATTTTTGTCTCCCTGTAAAATTCATATAAAATGTAGTTTGTTTATTGGTAGCCACCACGAGGAACCAAACCCCGAACTTTGACGTTGTAAGTCAGTAAACTTCCAGCTAACCCACCGAGGAACAGAAAGTGTAGTATTCACTTATAGAAACAAAATAATGAGCCTAGCTTACTCCATTTATATGCTATAGTTATAACAGTGTGATATTGTGTTATTTTATTTGTGTCTAGCTTAGAGGTAATGAAATTTCGAATACAAGTATTAAATAAACTTTGGTTGTGTAATTCACTTCAAGAAGAACCGCTCTTAACAAAGCGCAAGGTCTCAGGTAACAGACAAGTCAGATAGGCCTACACTTTAAAGTAACAAAGTAGTCAGAAATATTTCAGTCCACCAATACATTTTTTGTTCTAAAGTAAGTCCCAGTTTAGGTGATTTGTCTTTGTTTCATTTCATTAAAACTCACAATTTCGTTGCACTTCTACAAGATATAAAGCTTATTAATACATTTTAATATCAAATGTTATGTCTAACTCCCTCTTGTGAAACCCCAAGAAGTCGTTTGTTTTGCTTATGTCGAAACTGGTTAGTTTTAAGTAATATTCAAGTTAAGTGAATAGCAAAGAAATTATTTTCAATTCAAATTAAATTAAATTAAATCAAAGTTTCAACTTAAACAGAAATATAACGCTTCGCATACAACTAGTTATACATACGAATTATGAAAAACATGATTAAATACTAACCAGTTGTCATTCGCCAAGTAAAGTAAAACATCCTTTCCGGTTTCCTCCACAAATCCTTGGGACTTCTTTTTTGTAAAAGAAGGATTGATCTCGACAGAAGGAAGTATCATTTTCTTCTGTGGCCTTCTGCGTAACCTGATTAATGTTTTAAATAATATTTCTTAGATAGTTTGATAGAAAACTTTCGTGTAAAATTTGAAGAAATGCTAGACATAATTTGTTAAGATCTTGAAACCTTGTCAACGTTAATGAGTTTGAATTTGGATCTAAATAATCATAAATTGGAATAACTTATATCATAGAAGAATGTTTTAGATGTAATAAGATTTCTACATGAATGATAACGAGTTCCTAACGGCTCATTATTCAGTTGTTATTACTCTTCACTTAAGCAATCTTAAGCTTGTCCTTTGAAATCACGATAAATTAGAACATATTGCTAAGTGTTTTGACATATGTTTCTATAACACAATGTATATAAAATAATAACCTAAAGAATATTGTACATTGAAGCTGTGTATATTACTTTCATGCAAAGAACTTCAAGTTTTTAAAATATAGTAAATTTTTCTTATTTTACAAATTATTTACCTTTCTGTTTTCCCAGTAGAGGGTGAAACCAGTAAGGGAAGGTGAAATGAAGGTATTTTTCTGAATTTGATTGTTGTTGTTGTTTTGTTGTTTCTTTTAAGGATACAAAAACTTTCACTATTAAAACATAACTGAAATCACCCCTTCGTTTGTTAATTTTTAAAGACTTTTTGTGCCTTTAGACTATTTCCAATGTACCAAATTCACATTTAAATGTGAATAAATAAAGTAGCAGTCGTCGTAGAGCATGTTATTGTCTGTCATTCAAAGTTAATTTTTCTAGCATCTATGACAGCCAAAGATAAATGACCATTACTGTAGTAAATATCACTAAATCACTGTCTTGACGCCCACTGACGGCTGGGCGGAAGACATAGGGTTTGATATCTGTGGTGGGCACAGCACAAATAGCCAATTGTGTAGCTTTGCGCTTAACAACAAACAAACCGTCATAATTTGGCTAGTGGTATTCGAAAAAAAGCAACAGAAAAACAATATTATGTAATAATGTCTGAATAAAATTTCTACCATGGGCTGTTATGCAACAAATATCTTAACATACCTAACGTACGTAATTCTAAACTGGATAAACATATGCATAAACAACAGATTTTGATTACCTCCAATTTTTAAAATTATCTTATTGTAACAAGAGTCGTCGACGTCATAACTACCGTATATCGAAAGTCTTGTAGATCGTTGAAGGTAGAAGATCATGATAATATCTTTGTATAGTGTTGTAAGCTATATGATTAATATTTCAAAATAAATATTCGTTTGCTAGGGGGGCTTGTCATTACGCAATGATGATGAGCAAAATGTAGAAGCTTCCTTTAGTAGATAGAAAACAAGTAAACTATAAAAAACGCCATAATGAGAAAGTTAGTGAATGAGAGTTAGTGCATCTGTTGCTCAGTGATCGAGTTAATAAGTCAGTCAGTTACCGAGGAAATTCTTCAACTAAATTTATAAATACGTTAGTAGTACATTAATTTCAGAGTTCCTGTTGAAACATTGTTTGTGAAATTAGTCCTACTGTGAACGTACCTTTAGAAAATAATTTAAGGTCCCTTTTTGTTTATCCAAAGGTATACAGCTAATAAACCTAAAATACAAAAGGGGAGGGTTTCGGTGTGTCTACAAAGGCGCAAAGCCCCAAACACCTGGACAAATTAACAGTTTTTGTTCGGCATTTCTCGTCAGAGCGGATTAACACATAAACGCATATTAGGCCATAACATATTGTGTCCAGCTGAACTGGGAATATAAATAAATAAAAAAATTACATCAGTTTACTAACATCAATTGTTTTTCACCCAAATATTTATCTTGCATGTTTATGTTAAAAATAAAAAAAGCAATTCAGTGAAATTTTACCAACTTTCACGTTTAAATTTTTGATAAGAATAAAAATAAGGCCTGGGAAATTTCTTGCCCGGGTAAAACATGAAAATCGTAGTCATAAATATGGAATATATATATTGCAGTAATGTGTTCTATCATTTTATCGTTCATCTGGTTCTTAAAGATTAGTTGACGAAATTAATATGAAGTCCAGCTCCTGTAAGGATAACAAATTAGTTTACTTCTTCCTTGCTGTTTGCTGCAAGGTACATTCCCTCTGCACAGTTGTAGACCTAAGTTCACAAATAACGTTTTCACTTTCAACGTAATTTATATGCTAATTGATTGTTCAACTTGATAAACTACAAACAATGAATATACGCGATCAAACACTATATAACTTCTCTGTATTCTCATTCACTTTACTCAAATGAATGCTTCACTGTAAATCAATGAATTAATTACTTAACCGTATCTATATTAATGTGCCTATTTAGATCTTAGTATAATTTGCTGGATCTTAACCTTATGCGCCCTCTAGCTACATCTGAGTTAAAACATTGATGATATAGTTTAAAATAATATATGTATGCGTGTATGAAATTACCTTTTAAACTCGCGTTTCTTTCTTTGTTGTCATCATTAAAATGTTTTGCCAGGTTCTTTTTGTTGATGTTAATTTGGCAAAACTGGCGATTCATGTGAAAATCTTGCCTTTCTTTCTGTATTTGTAGTTTAGATGAGCATAGTCCTCATACAGATTAATCTGTGATTTTAAAAAGTACTGTGAGTAGAATATTATCCCGAATTTACAAGTGTTAAACCGTCTGTTAAAGGAAGGACTAACAATAGGTTTTGTAGTTCACTTTAGTTAACACTGTCATTTTTTTCCTGAGAGATTATTAATAATGTTTGCTAAAAAAGCGAATTTCTAAAGTACTTAAGTGAATGTGGGTTTTCAACGACTCTGAAAACCTACTCTTATACCCAATCATGCTTGGATGACCTTCAGTGCACGCTTTACTCCCCTCACCCCCTTGTACCTCTTAATAGGGGACTACACGATACAAGTAAGGCTAAACCAGGCCAACCCGAGTCCGCCTACTAAGTGTGGTTGTGCTAATTCGAGAAATGTGGGTTTGCTGGACATACATATAGAGCTACAAACTGGTCTAATATAGGATATAATTTTATTTGATTAATCAAATTTAAACGTTACAGTGAATGAACTTGAAGCTGTTCTGGTTCTTTTTTTTTGTCTAAAACTATTTCCTATTTTATTTTATTAACTTAAAACATTATATTGCTACGTACACTTCACCAGAACAGTCATAATTCGCACGCGTTCATGAGAATAATGCGTATTTGAGAAAAGGTTTTCTCCAATATACCATGGAAGAATAATTGTGCGAGTTTAATAAAGTTTCTTTGACTTTGCTCTGTTATGAAAGAGTTATTCGTTGATGCATATTTTCTATTCTCACTAGACACATTTTCCAATACATACTTTAAGGTTCATTGCAGCTTGTAGAGGAAGTGATGGTAGAAAATACTTAGTATTTTGTAAAACAATCTTTGAAAAGTTTAACCAGCTATTTCTTTTGCAACATCTTAACCAATAAATGGTCCAGCTATCAAAGCTATTTTCAAGTTTTGAACAACTCGACTTTCACGATCTACATGTCTACATCAGCAGATGTTACCGTTTATGAACGTAATATTTTAAAATCTGTGAAAGAACTCAGCTAACAGATGTTTCCGTATATTAAATAAAGTTCGATTTCCCACAATGGCCAGGATAGCAAGGCGTTATCTCTTCGCCCCTCCGACCAGTGTATACAGCGAACGGGCTTTCAGTGCCGCTGCCAACATTATCACACACGAAAGGTCAAGGCTTTTACCCAAAATAAGGGTGATTGTTGGGGCGTGTTTGGTGGGAGCTTCAGTGACTAAGACAGCTCCACCTACTGATGTTTCACTAGCAATGGTGTCTAAGGTAATGTCAGCATGGAAATCCAAGGGAAATACATCATCAGCAAAGGCCAACAGGGAATGGAAGTGCATACTCCAGGATAATGATGTCCATGCATTAATTCAAACTGCAAGGCAAAACAGGTGAGCAACCACATATCAGTTAACCCAAAATCTGGGTTGAAAAGCCAGTTGCATTAAAAATGGTCTGCCGAGAGCTCCACAGAGTTCTGAATATCTATTAAAATTCGTAGAAATCCAGGATTCTAGAACTAACATCAACAATTATATGAGAGAGGCATAAATTCTGGAAAACACTGTAAAATATTCACTTATAGTATTACAGAAAGTATTTTTGATAAGCCTTACATTGCGTGAGCCTAACATTACCTGGTGATTAGGGCGCTCGACTCGTTATTTGCTGGTCACGAATTCGAATCCTCGTCACCAAACACACTTGCCTTTTCAGTCGCTGAGGCATTATTATTTGACAGTAAATCCCACTATTGATTGTCTTTTGTCTATTACTGCTACATCAGAGACGACTAGCGCAGATAGACTTCAAGTAGCTTTGCGCGAAATTCTAAATAAACCAAATTTATCGTGTGTGTTTTTTGCGATGTCTGATCATTAAGTACAATAGGGTTTGCTTTAATTTAGTTTATTTCAGTAATAGGTACTCAAATACAGAGTTTTATAAACTCCAATATAACTTTCCAACGATAGAGATTAAGTTGTTTATATGTTCTTACTTCCAAGTAAAAAACAATAGTCTGATATGGTGAAGCTTAAAGTAAACATTTTAAAACTTATAGCACTTATTCTCCCTCAACATATGGCCATTAGGACAAGTGTTTCCTTCTCCAGGTCGGACGTAAGCTAAAAAATAAACAATTAAAGTGATCTGGGTTATATGAAACTTTTTCCCATCTAAAGAGGAGTAAAAACTGGGCATTTTCATCATTTATTTATTTCAAATTTATGATTTGAAACTAATGAAACACTTTTCAGCCCTCTAATGTCACTTTCTCTCTGGAATATTTTTTTATGTTATAACTAGGGATGCACGGGTAGGAAAATTGGGCCTAATACTGGGTCCGGGTACCCGGCCACTAATCTCCCGCCTGGGCCGGGTTCTGCTCTCGCCCTCCCACCACAACAAAAAAGCACACACAGAAACAAAAGCAAAATTGGCGTTTATTACATTTATCCGAATAATCACAACTAAGAAAAATGTGTGCACCAGTTTGCAGAATGCCTGTATTTTTGGAACTTGTTTGAATTGTACTTGAGGAACAGTAGTCAATGATCAAAAAATGGAAAAACCTGGGAAAATGAGAGACAACAAGTATATGCAATGCAGAGGCTACCACACAGCTCGTCCATTAGTTAAGCAAATAACACCCCAGCATGCATAGGGTCATATATAAAAATGCTGGACAGACCTAGTTGTCTATAATAATGGCTAGTATGGATGCAAGAGGAAACCTTATTGACTTTGAAAGTTTATAGTATATGTTATTCTGGTCTGTATAAGTTGTTTTGAGGATTTGTCCTTCAAACCACACATACACACCTGTTTTGTATAAAATGTGTGCTTTTGGTATAGTCTTTTTCGAAACAGATCAATGCTTTGTTCAGACAATTTTTCTTTAGTTGGTGTAAGGTCATGCCTCGTTATGTACCAAATGTTATAGTCAAATTGTTTGACTGTCCAGAAATTATATGAAGCAAACAGACATTGCCAGAACAGTAAGGTACCCCTAGTGTACTATATTCAGAATCCTGAAAGGTCATTGAACTCAAGGAAACGTTGTTTTACGAAAGTCTACTGGTTAGCACCGAAAAACTACTGGCAGAGATGAAAATTTTTTGTTCAGGTTAACACATCAAGGTTGAAAGAAGACCTGCAACACCTTAAGACAGGAATTAACTTATTTATTAGTTTGAATTTCGCGCAAAGCTAAACGAGGGCTATCTGTGCTAACTGTTCCTAATTTAACAGTGAAAGACTAGAGGGATGGCAGTCAGTCATCACCATCGACCACCATCTCTTGGCCTACTCTTTTATCAACGAATAATGGGATTGACTGAAAGAGCGAGCATGTTTGTTGAAACCCCACATGTTATCACTCAGTCATTCTATGCTTGATTAGTTTTTGTCCAAAGAAACATCGACTTCTCTCACTTCTAATCGTAGATGGTTTCCCTTTTCGTTTTCTTCACTAAAATGTCAAACTTTATCTCATCAGCAAAACCAGGACTACAGCTTTTAGTGAAATATACTCTTCGATTACATAGAGGGAGCTACTGACCATTACACTCGCCTGCTTTAATCCTGGAGACTTTTCCCTAATGTTTCATGCCCCAGTGAGCCCTATAAAATTCCATACAGTCTTCCTACGTAATCCTGGCTTGTTTCTTACTCCTAACGATATTAAGATAGCTCTAACTGATGACTGACTACCAAAAGCTGTGCTGTCATACGCCCATCTTTCTCTCACTGCACTGACTATATGTGTATATACTAAACGGTTTTCTTTGCAAGATCTGAGTAGCTACGAATCCTTCTTTCTGTAGGTTTCTAAGTGAACTGTTCTCATCTAAGCGCTAAATTATCCAGATCCAAACTTTGTCTCTCACAGGAAAATCAGGCTGATATTCATTCTAGGTAGTTCACTTCAAATCTTGCTGTGGTCTCTAGTTCAAACAAACCAAGCCAGACAACTGCCTAACTCTAAATCGAACTGTTCAGGCAACTCCAGATAGCACATCTGGTGTTGCTGCTTGGCTAGAAAGAAACAACTCCAACAAAACGTCATCCCAGTCTGGATATTATACTTTCCAATCTCTCCAAAATTTACTCATTCCAAACTTTTTCACTGTCAACCTCTTGAGCCTGGTACAGCCCAGCAGTTAGGGTGCTTGACTCGCAATCTGCAGATCACAGGTTCGAATCCCCATCTGAACACGCTAGCCCTTTCAGCCATAGAGGTGTCCTGATATGACAGTCAATCCCATTAGCCCCACAGCGGCAGACCCGCGGACTTAAAACGCTAGAAACCGGATTTCGATACCCGTGGTGGGAAGAGCACAGATAGCCCATTGTTTAGCTTTGAGCTTAACTTAAAACAAAACAAAAAGAAATAATCTCATTATTCGTTGGCAAAATAGCAGTCACTGCTAAATTAGGAATGGCTAGCACAGATAATCTTCGCGTAGATTTGTGCGAAATTAGGAAAACAATCAATCCATCCTTACAGATTTTCTAATTTATTCTCAGTTTTCCAAAAAAATAGAACATAGCAGTTTAATATATTAAATACGATTCATATCCGTACGCCAAGAAGGAATAAATAGGTCTAAACCTAGTCACCAAATAATGGCACAGAATTCGTCGTCTGATATATTATCCAATTAAACCAGATTTTGGTGAGAGGAGAGAAGGGGGTACACGTGAGCTCCTCTACCAAGCTTCATCGAAATTGATTTAGCCAACTCTTCACAACAATGAGTGACACCAGATAGGCGGACAGTTCTTGTTTATATATAGTGATTTATTCTTCTTTGAAAGGGATCCTTATGAGAACTACATAGAAAAATCATGCAATTTCAGTTACTTTGAAATTATTTTGAAAATTCTGAAGAAATAGATTTTTCAAAAATTTGTGAATTTTATCTCCTTAGTGATGCTTTTTTATAAACAGTATCAACAGGGTTCTTTAAACTACATGAAGATAAAAATCAATGCTTGTTATATTTATTTAAATACATCTTGATTTACCTCTAAAACTTTCCTTATAAATCCAACTTTTTCTATGTTGTAATCACCAATACTAAGATGCTACTCATTTTAGTATCTCAAAATATTTTCGAAATTTGTTTGTCTTTTTTTAAATTATTATTCACTATAAGAAATAAATACTTTTGGAAATTTTGTTTTGAAGACCCATGCCCTCCAGGAACGTATAGAGGAGAGGAAGATGATAAATGTTTTCAGTGCCCAGAAAATCATTACAGCGATTATTTTGGTTTTTCGGAATGTGTGCGTTGCCCGGACGACAAGTACTCACAGCCTGGAGCATCCTCACAATTTGCATTTAAAGTGAGTATGACTTTTCATACTAGCTCAGAAGTAATAGGGTTCTAGATAATGAAGAGCCTCCTGGAGGCTTACCAGAAAGTCTGTGAGCTTATAAAGTCGCAAATCGAGTTCCGATGCCTGCAGTGAGCCGAACACTATATGTTGTTTTGTGTGACGGGGATTCGACCGCCCTAACCACCTGGCCATGTCGGGCCTATGTTGGTTGTGAAACAGGCTAAATACATTCATTTCAATATTACAGGGAAGCTGTGACATTCTCACAGTTGGGGTCTCAATACATTGAAGAGCTTAAGTTTC
>NW_013674195.1:11556-15190 GCF_000517525.1 Limulus polyphemus | reverse complement strand
CCCCATTTAAAGTCAGCTGGTGGGTTAGCGGTAAATTCATGGAAGAACTTACAACGCTAAAAACTTAATCAAGTGGTCACCAAATTGAGTGCTTCGGTGCCGGGCAACGCCGGGTATCCTGCTAAGATATACTATCTGTAATGCAGCATTACAAATAGCAGTTTTTGTTGGATATATCTAGTCAGGCAAGATTAACACATATACGCAAATTAAGCCATAAAATATGGTCTCCGGCTGAATTGGGGGTCAACGAGAAGTCAGCCTTATTTGCCCCTCCTCAAGCACCTTTAATGGCTCAGTGGTAAGTCTGCAGAGTTATAATGCTAAAATTTGGGTTTTGATACCCACGTAAGGAATGACGTTCCTTACAAATGCTCTGCCAACTAAAATGATAAACTGTCGAACATCACAGGTTCAAAACAGGCAAGAGTCAGTTGTATCCGGCACATACCTTCTTCTTCTCCAATATCGGAATTTTGGTCATATGATGGACCAGGGAGGGTCAGGTTCATGGTGACCTCTTACCGCACATACCTGATATGTGATTTTACAAAATACAAGTCAGTCACACAGCGCCATCTAGACGTTCATTTATGTCAGCATTGAAACCTGATTTAGTTTTAATAGGCGAGTAAAGTTATCCACGATACTTTTTTTTTCGTGAAACTTCCAACGCCTCCCTTACATGGCTTATCGCGCTCATTTTTACCATTGGTCTGTTACTGACGACAGCATTTAGAAAGATCCTTAAACAATGCACGTTGAATTTTATATATTACAATCCATTTACTACTCTCTTTTGTTTCTAAGTTTGACGTTGTCAATTGTTTAAGTTTTAAATACAGAAAGTATATTTTATGGTGGTTATAACAAACAAAAAAGAAAAGAAAAAGTAATGATGAACAATGTTTTATTGTGGTTCAACCATAGTCAAAATTTAAATCTTAGGCAACTCAATGAAAAGACGATTTACTCCGGTATTACCGCTGGGTGAGATTGTATGCTTTATAAAACAATGAATATAATACAGTTCAATAAATATTCTATTATTTTCTAAAACTCCTCTCATGTTTTTTCTATTTTTTTAACATATATTTAGTTTAAACTTCTCAGAATAATATCTACTTACGAATTTTAGCTTTATAACAAGATAGTGCTTGCTTCTTAATTGGTGCAAGTCGTTCTTTTCCCAGCAGAGGACATCTATTGGATATAAAATATACTTTTGAACAAATAAAACCGTTTTTAAAGTTATTTTTGAGAGAAATGCAATATACGTCATAGCGAATACTACATGTTTATCCTATACAAACGCCCCCCTCCAGTGGCACAGCGGTATGTCTTCGGACGTACAACGCTAGAAATCGGGTTTCGATACCCGTGGTATGCAGAGCATAGATAGCCCATTGTGTAGTTTTGTGCTTAATTTCAAACGAAGTACAACTTAAACAACCACCCACTAAAGTCGAAACTTCAACTTCTTATAATATAATTATGTCAGAATGCCAATGTTTAAATGTGGCTTCCTATTTCTGGTTCAGGATTGATAGAGGTAAGACAGTTAGTGAACATCATCCAACGAAAACTCTTGGGCTACTCTTTACTAAAGAAAATTATTGTTGACTGTCATATTATAACGCCCCTATGGCTGAGAAGGCGAGCATGTTCGATGAGAAGATTCGAACCCATGATTCATAGTTTATGAGTAAGCGTCCTAATCACCAGTCTATACCAGGCAAAAATTCAGTTATTATTTTTAGCGAAAAACTATACAATGAGTTTTCTGTGCTCTGTTCACCGCGAGGGATCGAGCTCCGGTAAAAGTCAAGTTTCTTTGAATTTTGTATCTCTCTTACAAAGAAAATAAATATTTTGTCTGAAAGAATTATAATTCAGGCACAATTACCATGAAGCTTTTTTAGTTATCTTCCTTAGATTTTTGGGCTTCCAACACGTGAACATCCAACATAGAGTTGTCCATGAGAGAAGCAGGGCTCTTCCAATTGCAAGCCAGTTACCTCCAATGTCTGACCTTGCGATTTGTTGATGGACATGGAAAAGCTTAAGCAAATGAGAAACTGTAGTCTCTTAAACACAAAGGGCATATTAGTGGGAATCATTGGGATATACTGTCAGCGAACTGTCCAGATAATTGATCTCTATGCAGATGGGCTCTCATATTGGTGGAATTTGTTTATGTTTCTCCAAAGATATGATGATTATAAGTTGGTCAGAGGGGAAAAGATTCCTCTCAGACTCTCTCCTTTGTGTGATTCTCCGATATCATTTCTTAGTACCTCCCCACCCTCTCACTTCGAAAATCCTGGATCTGCGCATGGAGGTAACAAAATTTCAAAATAAATTAATGTATGACGAAATTTACTGTAACAAATGAAAATTTGACCAACTTATCATTTTGATTTTGTATTAGATTATAAGAGATATAATATTGTGAAAGACAAGAAATGTTCACAAAGCTAGATCATGTGGTCTAAAAGAACAACTGATATCATAGCCTTAAGGAGAGTGGAACTCCACTCTGACAGTAGCTGCAGACTCACAGTCACCACCCAACATCAGAAGTTTGTGTGCTATTTTGCTGCAAGTTTGTGGTGTTTCAAATCAAAGAGAAGATCTGTCAGAAGACTTCAAGCACCAGGCTCAACTACAAAATCCCAATATCGAAGTTAGCTACAATGATGCCATTTTTAACTTGGCTCTTATTGCCATTGAGGATAAAGTATTGTCTCTGGGTGGAAAAGAGATTCCATTATTTGTCCTTCATGAAGTTCAATGCAATCAGGATGACAACCTTAATTGTGAGGTTCTGGGTGGGACCACTTACCATATTCAAGCTCTTAACCAAGAAGTTTCAGTTAACGAGCCAAAATTGCCCAAAGAACAGCATATATAGCAATAATTGACAGTGTCCAACATCAGTAAGGTGGAGTCTTTTTCATCGATGCACCAGGAAGAACGGGGAAAACATTTGTTATCAACCTGTTGTTGGAGATTTCATACAAACATTTCCGGTTATTCCAAGAGGCACACGATACGATAAATTTAAGGCTTGTCTAGACATTTTGAAATCTCTCTAAGGCTAATTTCTGACATTTAGAACTTTTTGTCAGCCATTCCCATATGTAAGTTTGCAAGGAAAAGTCTGAATGAGTAATATTTCTTTTTTTTTCTTCTTTTGCTCCATCGAGAATGTCCAGGTCTTCATTTGCGGATATAATGTTAAAATCAGAATCTTGAAATGACCTCCCTTACTTGGAGTCTACTTATATCAAACGCTGTTCACTGATGTGGAAGAAAACTTTAGGACTATCTTCAACCTCTTTTCTTCTCATTACAGACGGTCTAGACTACCTTTACATACAGGAATACAAACATAAATTATCCTAGATATTTCTAATTAATTTGTTTACTTTTACTTCGAATTTTCTTTGCAATGAATATTGTAACAGGCAAAACTATAGGATTACTGAATACGATGTAATATGTGGACCCCATCGGTAGTAATAAGAACATAAACAAATTAACACATTCAGGATTGAAACAGTCTTGACTGCTCAGTGTTTCCACTATACAAAACACCCCGAAGTTCAGCAAGTCTACGTTTTTTGAAGTT
>NW_013674195.1:7237-10995 GCF_000517525.1 Limulus polyphemus | reverse complement strand
TTTCTCTATAGCCATAGCAAAATTTATTTTTTAAGCATGATATTTTAAGTCTTCAAAATGAAAAATGTGAAGATTGTTTGTTTGTTTTGAATTTCGCGCAGAGCTACGCCAGGATTATCTGCGCAAACCGTCCATAATTTAGCAGTGTAAGACTGGAGGGAAGGCAGCTAGTTATCACCACCCACCGCCAACTCTTGGGCTACTCTTTTACCAAGAAATAGTGGGACTGACTGTCACATTACACTGCTGAAAGGGCGAGCATGTTTGGTGTGACAGGAATTCGAACCCACGACAAGCTGATTGTGAGTCGAGCACCCTAACCACCTGGCCATGCCGGGCCAATTTAGTTACTTTCATATCTCGTTGGCTTTTCAAAACATCTTCCTCGATCAATAAATAGTTTATTATTTTTCCAAAACTCCTCTCATATTCTATTCCGTTTTCTTTAAAAACATGTTTTCAGTTTTAAATTTCTCAGAAAAATATCTACTTACGAATTTCGCCTTTATAACAAGATAAAGCTTGCTTCCTGATTGGTGGAAGAGGTTGTTTTCCTAGCAGAACACATCTATTAGATATAAAATATATTTTTCAACAAATCAAACCCGGTTTCTATGTTGAAGTCCATAGACATGCCGCTGTGGGGCCAAAGGTTGTAAGAACAATATTCGTACTAAATTCCAAGTAGTTGTATCTTGATGCCTTTGAGCTCTATTACCAAACTGACTGTGCCCGATTACTTTAGGTTAAATATATACATTTTTCAGAGATACTGAAAATTCTTTGATATTCAATATTAATTCATCTATATTATATATATTAGAAACTGATGGACTCTTTAAGGCAAAACAAAATTCTACTGTACCACTGGAAATTGTTACAAAACTATCTGTAAGTAATTTCTAATTATTAAAGTTTACATAATTGAACAAAAAAAAACAGAAACAAAGACAATTGTATGTTTCACGAAAACTTTATTTATTCACGACCATGGATTCAGCAATAGAACTATTATTACTGGCTGCAGTTTTACCGCTAAAAATTAGTTTTCGATACCCGTGGTAGGCAGAGCAGAGATAGCTCTTTGTGTAGCTTTGTGATTGATAATAAAAAACAACAAACTTACATGAAATATGTTTTAAAATTAAATGCATAATAAAATATAAGTTGTCTTATAGACAGTGGGAATTTAAAAGTTCGTTTTCAGACCTGCTTACATATGTGTATAGCTACTTTAATTTTTATTACCTGAAAAATATAAGCTTAGTCTATCATTTTCTCGTGTTTATCTGACGATCACATAACGATAATGTAAATCAGCACTTTATACGATCATCCATATAGTACTGAACTAATGACGTACTTTGTCAGTACATATATCCAGACGTCTGTGTTTATCAGTATAGATTGATCAACTTATAAAGTGAACTTCTTATAACAGTATGGTGTAGAGCGATTTGGTTGAGTTCTAAAGAAATTAATTTATTCTATGTTCTAAGTAGATATATACAGAATACTAATCGAACTTCGTATGAACAATATGTATATGTTTATCCATTGGTGTGTTAAAGCAGATGCGACTCACAACATCACGAGAAACATCTTTACGTCCCACATAACTGTTTGTTTGGTTGTTGTTAAGCGAAAAACTACTAAATAGGCTATTTATATTCTACCCACAACGGGTATCGAAACACGAAATCTAGTGTTGTAAGCCTACAGACCTGCCACAGAGGGGCATTTAATTGGTTCACAACAAATTCCCAATCATTTGACAGTGCCGTACTGTCACTGTTGAATATGTGTCAGAAAAACCGTGTTACCGGATATCCATATAGTGCCAATGTTAAACGATGTAGCTAAAGAATACAACGGTTCAAAAATAGAGCATTTTAATAATAACCAAGAGAGGCCTTAAGAGCGCAGCAGTCTCTAAAACCACATCTCAAATTCCGTAACAACGCTTCATCTATAAATTAAAGGATGTGATAAGAAAGAGGGTCCTCACACACAAGTAAACCAGTGAAATAAAGCTGTACATATATCCTGATACACAATAAATATAATAAAAAAAGAAATTTTACAAAGCATAAGTTCACAGGCCACACCTCGAAATCAGCGACTATTTGTTTGTTTTTATGAAAAAAAATGTCCGAAGAAACTGGAAACACAGCTATCACTTCTCCCTGTGCAACTCCAACACTTTTGTTTCTTTGGTCTTCCTAAATTATTAAAAACTGAAAGTGTTTGAAACCGACAAATTATAAATGAAAGTAATCAGAATTTTTGTTTTTTTCAGTAGATCTTGGCTATAAGGAATGACTCTAATAAATAACCAAAATGTTTGAAAACCAGGTGTTATGGGATGTTTGATCTAGATGGGTTACATGGGTGTATACAAAGTTATAATGAGGAAAGAAAATATACCAAGAAAATTAATTACACTTTACCCTCTACTAAGTCAAAAGTAAAGGTTTAAACAATTAATCTACACAAAGTTAATAATGATATGCAGAGATTTACTGTGTAGAGGTGTAGTCATTTTGACCAACCTTGTAACCACTATGTAACCTGAAACTATAAATATTATTTCCTTTAGAGTAGAAAGTGTATCTTTACAAAATTTGGTGAGTTTTACTAGACATTGGAAGTTTCATACAAAACAATGAATTTTTTTAACTGAGTACTTTTACTAAAGAGTTGTCTGTGAACTTAAGGAGTCAGAGTCTTAGTCACTGACTAGTCTGAGCAAAAGGTGATTTACTTGTTAAAATAAAAATATTTTTGTATTTTACAGTTTCCCTATTTTATTTGCATAACCTCTAGTACCTTCTAAATAAAATAATAAGTTTTTTTGAGTTTTTTTTTATATATGTTTTTTCTCTACCTTAATACTGTATACAGGCTTGGTCCATTTGACCAACCTTGTAATTACCACACACACAAAAATCTAAATCACTCTTTATTTCTTTAAGGACTAAATGTTACAAACCATGTATTCTTATAACTGAAGTTTATGCATTTCAAATCTTCCAGTAATTTAGATTTATTGCCACTTAGAATAATGGCAAAATGAATTATGCTCAGGAGATGTGCTCATGCAAATAAATTTCTTATTTTCACATTTAAGTTACTTAAATTAATAAGAAGAGTTTACCCTCTGTAGCCCAGACTATTTTAACAAAGAATCCATGAAAAATAAAATTATTTACAAACCCTAAATAAAGCAAGAATAGTATAAAAATTTAGTTTAGATTCCAAAACTTCTTTTACTGCAATTAACACTTAAGTTGACTGGTAATGCTGTTCATTGAGTTTGTAGTTATCATCTGTAAGTTACATGTAGAACCCTATCCAATAAAACTACACATAATTTTAGTGAGGTTTTAAATATCCGGTCCCTAATTATGTTACTTCTCATTGTTGATGTTGTACTTCTCCTTAGTAGAATTATCATTCATAATATTTTAATATCTATCAATTAAACCAAGTACATTAATAAATATTTCAAATGTCAAGTAATTATGTTGTATGTTTTCTAAAGGAACAAGATTTATATACTAAATAATAAACATGTTCAGAACTAATGTAAACCTGATCAGTAAGCGAACAAAAAGTGACAAAAATACTGACAGTTTGTAGCAAGATTCAACATGGTGATTATGTAATATGGGGAAATATTAATATCACAAGACCGTAACTCTGTGATCAAGGCCGTATCTGAATCAGCTGTGTTCCATGAATGCTGCAAGTTGTTT
>NW_013674195.1:5241-7227 GCF_000517525.1 Limulus polyphemus | reverse complement strand
GCAAAAAAAATTTTAATGTTAGATTTAAAAAGCTTGTGTGACTACATTTCAAGCTGTTTTGTCTGTATATTGAATATAGTAATATTCAAAAACTGAAAGTGTTTGAAACCGACAAATTATAAATGAAAGTAAACAGAATGTTTGTTTTTTCAGTAGATCTTGGCTGTAAGGAATGACACTAATAAATAAACAAAAAGTTTGAAAACAAGGTGTTATGGGATGTTTGATCTAGATGGGTTACATGGGTGTATACAAAGTTATAATGAGGAAAGAAAATATACCAAGAAAATCAATTAAACTTTACCCACTACTGAGTAAAAATTAAAGGTTTAAACAATTAATCTACACAAGGTTAATAATGATGTGCAGGGATTTACTGTGTACAGGTGTAGTCATTTTGACCAACCTTGTAACTACCATGTAACCTGAAACTATAAATATTAATTTTTTTAACTGAAAATGGACCAAGCCTGTATACAGTATTAGGGTAGAGAAAATAACATATAAAAAAAACTGAAAAAACTTATTTTTATTTAGAAGGTACAAGAGGTTATTCAAATAAAATATGGAAACTGTAAAATACAAAAATATTTTAATTTTAACATGTAAATCACGTTTTGCTCAGACTAGTCAGTGTCTAAGACTCTGACTCCTTAAGTTCACAGACAACTCTTTTAGTAAAAGTACTCATAAGAATGCATGTTTTGTAATTGTTTGTAACATACAGTCCTTCAAAAACTAAAATGAGTGACTTAGACTACTGGAAGATTTGAAATGCATAAGCTTCAGTTTTGCCATTATTCTAAGTGGCAATAAATCTAAATTACTGGAAGATTTGAAATGCATAAACTTCAGTTATTGGCAAAGTTAATTATGCTCAGGAGATGTGCTCATGCAAATAAGTTTCTTATTTTCACATTTAAGTTACTTTTATAACGATATCGATGAATAAGAAAAGGTTGCTCTCTGTAGACCAGAGTATTTTAACAAAGGATCTGTGAAAAATAAAATTATTTTCGAACCCAAAATGAAGCAAGAATAGTATAAAACTTTAATGTAAATTCACAATCTTCTTTTACTGCAATTGACACTTAAATTGACTGGTAATGCTGTTCATTGAGTTTTAAGTTATTATCTGTAAGTTACATGTAGAACTCTATCCAATAAAATTACACATAATGTTAGTGACGTTTTAAATATCCGGTCCCTAATTATGTTACTTTTCATTGTTTATGTTTTACTTTTCCTTAGTAGAATTATCATTCATAATATTTTAATATCTATCAGTTAAACCAAGTACATTAACAAAGATTTAAAACGTCAAGTAATTATGTTGTATGTTTTCTAAGGGAACAAGATTTGTATACTAAATAATAAACATGTTCAGAACTAATGTAAACCTGATCGGGATATTAATATTTCCCCATATTACATAATGATCATGTTGAATATTGCTACAAACTATCAGTATTTTTGTCACTTTTTGGTCGCTTACTTGATGGGGACAACACTTGATACGTAGTTTGTTCTTAATGTTTCTTTGTTCATGTTATTGTCAAGTCTGTATAAAACAGTTTAGTGGATTTGTTTTTCTATTTATTGAAAGTCTTATATTTGGATGTTCTGCTAAATTCATTTGAAAATCGTTTTTTATGTTTTGTTATGATAAATCTAAAGACACATCATCTCTGGTCCATTTTATTTCAGGGAATTTATTTTTCTTGATAAACAATTACTTGAGTATTGTGCCTCTATTATTTTTGGCGATTTATGACACGTAATTCAAGTTCACGTAAGACCAACGTGACACGTTGAGTATAGTTAATAATTAGTTGTGGAGGTAACAAAACTTTAATCAGTATACTCTTCACAGCTAAGGCTTCGTAAAATTAGACCAGTGTACTTCTTCAACCTGTAAAGGCTGACTAATATGTCATAATGTTTCAAAACATTTGTTACGCCTCTGTTCGTTTGTTAATTACCCGT
>NW_013674195.1:3145-4444 GCF_000517525.1 Limulus polyphemus | reverse complement strand
CATGCAGTCTTCATTTAAATTATACATTTTTAATATGTTCGTATTACTGATTTTACTTTTTTGCTGTGTTTTAGTTGCTGTAGTTTCTCCCCATGATTACTGTTTTGTGTTTTATTTGTTTAATTATCGTTATATTTAGCAATTGTATTTATGTACAAGACTTATGTAAATTCATTTTATTTTGCTTTAGATACTGAAGATGGAATCTAATAGAATTCCGAAACGTTTGTATATGTCCCCTTTCTGTTAATAAACAATGTTGTATATCCTAGGCTCATTAGATTTTAATCTTTCGCCAGCTTTCGGCGTTTAACCCGTAACTTTTAAAATATCTCTGGTTTTAAATCCAATATCTATTGCCACCACACACACTGTTCTTTCTTCGTTTAAATATCTAAATTGTATTTTATAAGGTCATTTCTTTTTGTTTGTTTGGAATTAAGCACAAAGCTACACGATGGGTTATCTGAGCTCTGCCCACCACGGGTATCGAAACCAGTTTTCTAGTGTTGTAAGTCCGAGGACATACCGCTGTGCCACTGGGGGCAGTTCATTTGTAACTAAATATAGTTGTCATAAGACATTAGTATTAGGCCTATTACATTTTATACGCTACATTCTTAATCTAGTCCCTTAGAAACTTTGAAGAAATAGAAGAGTGTATAATAAATGTATTCCAACCACTCTATATTGCCCATGTTTAGCTCAATTCAGAGCTCTTCTGATTGGTTGGGTTAAAACCAATGTAGCAGTTGCCTGAACACTGTTTATATAAATCATTTGAAACAAAAATGTTGTTATGATGTGTCCACCTTTTACAAACCGGCGAAAATGATTACTATTATATTATAATTTCGGTGAAGAAGAGAATGAAATAATGACTAACGCAGAGAACTAATCTATTATAAGATTCGCTATGTACCTTGGTCAGTCAACAGTAGGTTTACGGACTTACAACCTTGAAACCATGAGCTCGATTCCTCGAAATGGAGAGAGTACAGATTGTCCATTGTGTCGTTCTGCTTTTAAAAAACACAGAATCAACAGCAATCAATTTGATACTTCATCCACATTAAATTATTATCGCCGAATGCACGGCTTATCATTACTGCTTGGGATAAGGCATCTAAGTGTTTCGTGGATTCTTTCTTCACTGGAACTTCATATTTTAGTAACGAGGAGAAAACTTCACAATTAATTCATAACTCTATTTAATAATTAATTGTGACGGCATAGTTCCTTCTTATTGAAATATCTAAAATATTTCAGGTTGTTAATGATGAGTAAAGAAATTTATCA
>NW_013674195.1:0-2481 GCF_000517525.1 Limulus polyphemus | reverse complement strand
TATTTTATTACCTTGTTGACAGGTGTAATTATTGTAAGGTTCAAAATTTCAAGGAGAACAGTGTACAATAGTGCTTCAACATGTGTTTGAAACACTATTACACACTCTTCTCGAAAAACCGCAAGGGACTGAATAAAGAACTCAATGTTAAATATTATGATAATGATAATAAAGTATAATTTAGTCAACATCTCATCTCCCACCACCAATTTTTGGGCTTTTCTTTACCAACGAAAAGTGTGATTTAACGTTATATTATAACGTCACCATGGATGAAAGAACAAACAGTAGAAAGGACGAGCATGTTAAGTGACGGGAAGACTCAAACTCGCGACCCGAAGATTGCGAATAGAATGCCATCATCACCAGGCCCACCACCTTTACTGGCTGACGAAAGGCGTCTGTTCGAAACGTCGCACAAAATAAAGTATAGAAAGTTTTTATTTACACGTATGAATATATTCTCTATTATTATTTAAC
This sequence comes from Limulus polyphemus, assembly GCF_000517525.1. Taxonomy (NCBI): domain Eukaryota; kingdom Metazoa; phylum Arthropoda; class Merostomata; order Xiphosura; family Limulidae; genus Limulus; species Limulus polyphemus. The sequence goes on along the minus strand of NW_013674195.1, from coordinate 2,001 downwards.
CAATTATTTTCTTTTCACGTCTTACGGAACAACACTCATTTAAAAATTATAATAGGCTTAATACTAATGTTTTACGACAAGTATAACTTTATAAGTATTGTTACCTGAATATTCTTTGCGAAGGTAGTTACTAAATATTGTTGAACAATACGTTGCTAAATGATAATTTCAACAGTGATTATGCTATAAACGTATCTTAGCAACGTTATGTTAGTAAAACTTTTTCGAAGATTTAGTCAAGTACTCCAAAGCCTACGCATATCTGTATTATATCTTAAAGACGGAGAAGTAATATAGAATAATGAAATTATCATTAGCAATTTTATTTGCTTTTGTTATGTTTGCTGTCAAAACCCAAACTCCAGTGTTTGGAAAAGCTATATTACCTACTAAACATGAGAAAAACCCGTACCATCCCATCCAGCGAGGAGAGAATGCAGTAATTCCTTGTATTCCACCTGATTACAAACAAAAACATTCAATCACTGATGTTGTTAGCTACGTTTGGACAGACCAAAAAGGTACGATTGGATCTGTAGGGGACAAAATCAGAGTGCAAAAGTATACAGGTGACCTTTTAATTCAGGATGTTCAAGCTTTCGATATGGGCCATTACAAGTGTAATGCTGTATACTGGAAAGAAAACATGGGGACACGAACCAAGCAAGAAATCGTTGTTAAGTATTATTTACAAGGTAAATAATTTGTACTGAGTATTTACAGTTTGAGTCTTTACATTACAATTCATAAATAATTGTAACTAACATCGTATTTTAATTAACGGGGATTTATTGTTTGTTTGTTTATTTGTTTTTTTAATTTCGCACAAAGCTACACGAGGGCTATCTGCACTAGCCGTCCCTGATTTAGCAGTTTAAGACTAGAGGGAAGGCAGCTAATTATCACCCCTCTTGGGCTCCTCTTTTACCAACGAATAGTGGGATTGACCGTCACATTATAACAACCCCACGGCTGAAAGGGCGAGCATGTTTGGTGTGACGGAGATTCGAACCCGCGACCCTCAGATAGCGAGGTGAGCGCCCTAACCACCTGGCCATGCCGGGCCGAACGGGGATTTAGAGTTAACACCAATTTAAATTTGTTATAGAATCCTAATAATATGATATTTATGCAACAAATGATGCTCAAAACTCATAAAGAAATACATATGTAGTTAGTGACTCTAAGGTTACATACATGGACAAAACTGAGCGCCATTTGAAAGCTAATCTATGAATACATAGGTATATTGCGTAGATATTTTCTGTTTGAAGTCAAGCCCAAAGCGACACAATGGGCTATCTGTGCTTTGCCCACCACTAGTTTCTAGCGTTGTAAGGCATACCACTGAACGGGGGGGGGGGTCATATGGACTTCACTTAATTTGTACTAAATCAAAAATACGTCATAAAAAATCAATAGATGAGATGGAAGTTTATCACACCTTGTAGTACTCTCATATTATCATCAAAAATAAAGATTAGAACAACTATTATTGAACAATAAGTTTATCTTAATTTCGACGCTTTCACGTGCTCTTTTTAGTCCAACTTTCGTTTGTGAAAGACTCGACTCTCAACTAACTTGGCAGGTATTTTGGTTTTAAAATCTAACGGGGCTTGAGAGACAACCAGGGGCGCTTAGAAACTGTTGTTTCTCTTCGTCTATAATTCTTTAGACATAGTTTCTAGTCTTATGTAGTATATATATATATATATTTGGACTGAAAATATTCAAACTAAGCAAAGAGATTGACTGTGAGTACCAGGTCGACATAAGATTGATCTATGTTACTGAGTGGTGGTGTGATTTAAACTTAACATGTTTAACTAATTGATGGTTTAGATTTGTAAATATTACTTGCAATTCAAAAGTAAAACCGTTTATAAACAGAAAAAAAAATGATTAGACAATTTGACACATCGCCATTCAAACTTCCTATGTAAACATACAGAAAACATTTTAAAACAATTTTCAGTAAAATTGTTAATTTTTTATTTC
>NW_013674194.1:31348-33291 GCF_000517525.1 Limulus polyphemus | reverse complement strand
TATATATATATATATATATATATATATATATATATATATAAATAAATGTTTCCAGCTAATCAAGAAGCTCGCATCGAAAGAATATGCCCGAGAAATGCGACAAAGGATCGACGATTACCAGACATTTAAACCTATTCATTACGGAATAAAAACATTCCTTTCAACGGACGAAGGTGCTTCTCATCTGTCCATATTTGCCCCAAATGGTGATGTAGTAGGAGTGTCTACTTCCATCAACTCCCAGTAAGACACTTTCATATAATATTATCATAGAGTTGAATAGTAATAGTAATTCCGAAGAGGCCTTTCGCCTAATACCAAAGATCATCAGGCCAGCCGGATGTAACAAACATAGTAGTGGTCTAGGCACCGTATCACCGGTTTCATGAACAGTGGTGTTGTTGTAGTAATAGTGATGTCTAATCATAATTAAATGTTTTAAGTCTTTTACAAAGCGGAATTAGTGCGAGAATAACACGTTATTGCGAACGTATTTTTAGTACAGATTATATACCCGTTACTATTTTTACTCGATTTAATTTTAATGTCATTCAAAAGAAGTGACCTTTAAGGTCACGAGTCATTCCGGAATAGTCTAAAACCGGATTAAAATATACGTGACAATACACACAACATTGTTGCGAAAACTGGAGAGAATGTGGAAAATGATGTACAAAATGACAATGTGTAATGAGTCTGTTCACACTGGAGCTTTTCGGTTCGTTTGGAGAACTGTGTGAATAAAACAGTTGGAATGGCAAACGAACCGAACTGAGGCCGTTTGAAACGATCCCATTGTGAATACTGCCCATGATAGATTGTTCAGTTGTTAAGAGGGGATGAGCTGCCAACGTGATAGATTGTTCAGTTGTAAAGAGGGGGTGAGCTGCCAACGTGATAGATTGTTCAGTTGTAAAGAGGGGGTGAGCTGCCAACGTGATAGATTGTTCAGTTGTAAAGAGGGGGTGAGCTGCCAACGTGATAGATTGTTCAGTTGTAAAGAGGGGGTGAGCTGCCAACATGAGAGATTGTTCAGTTGTAAAGAGGGGATGAGCTGCCAACGTGATAGATTGTTCAGTTGTTAAGAGGGGATGAGCCGCCAACGTGATAGATTGTTCAGTTGTAAAGAGGGGGGTGAGCCGCCAACGTGATAGATTGTTCAGTTGTTAAGAGGGGATGAGCCGCCAACGTGATAGATTGTTCAGTTGTAAAGAGGGGGGTGAGCCGCCAACGTGATAGATTGTTCAGTTGTAAGAGGGGGTGAGCTGCCAACACTTCTACAGTATCAGCATTAGGTCACTAGTGAATGTCAAAACGGATACTTCTTTATGGTAAAAATGGGCTTAACAGTGTTGTGATAGCTACTGCCCTTGATAGTAAGCATCGTGACAGTGGTTACTAGATTATAATGGAATAATTCCTGCAGACCGACCGTAAGTGTGTTTAAGAACCCTCTGTCGGTCCAAAGATGCATGGTAGAGTGTTCCTGTCACACTCTGTACTCCAGTTTTCGCGATTCTCCGAAGACGTTTATGCGAATTATGAATCATCCTGTAGTATTAAGATAGAACCACATGTTTAATGTATCGGTGTAGTATCTTAAATTAAGGCAACGTGTAAAGAAGGATACTACAAACATTATAAACAACGTTTCATGTTTGTTTTCCGACTTATAAGTGTTACAGCATTATAAGAAGATAACAGCTAAAACGTTTAATGTTTTAGTGAAGATTTACATTTAAAGATAAGCTCCACAATACTTGTAGTATATTAACACTATACGTATTTGTTTGACAGAACACTTAAACTATATTAACACTATATGTATTTGTTTCACACAATACTATATTATCTCAATACCTATTTGTTTCACACAATACTATATTATCTCAATACCTATTTGTTTCACACAATACTATATTATCTCAATACCTATTTGTTTC
>NW_013674194.1:29703-30502 GCF_000517525.1 Limulus polyphemus | reverse complement strand
TACCTATTTGTTTCACACAATACTATATTAACGCTATACCTATTTGTTTCACACAATACTATATTAACGCTATACCTATTTGTTTCACACAATACTATATTAACTCTAGACGTATTTATTTCAGCTTCGGTAGTAAAAGAGCTTCATTATCAACAGGAATTATTTTCAACAATGCAATGAACATCTTCAGCTCACCTAACAACAGAAGTCGTCATGGTCTTCCACCTGCAGAGTACAGCACTGTATCTCCTGGGAAACGACCACTTTCTTCAATGTGTCCAACAATAGTAATAGATGGTGACGGGAACGTAAGACTTGTAATAGGGGGGACAGGTGGCGTCAAAATTATCACGGGAGCTGCACTCGTAAGTTTTCATTAATTAATTTATCTTTTTTTTTGGGGGGGGGCACTTATAAAAAGTTATTTTGTTTTTTTTAAACTAGAAACTAGTCTAGACAGAGACACATGGTGTACTGGGATCACCCTGACGTTGTGTCTGGACAGAGACACGTGGTGTACTGGGATCACCCTGACGTTGTGTCTGGACAGAGACACGTGGTGTACTGGGATCACCCTGACGTTGTGTCTGGACAGAGACACGTGGTGTACTGGGATCACCCTGACGTTGTGTCTGGACAGAGACACGTGGTGTACTGGGATCACCCTGACGTTGTGTCTGGACAGAGACACGTGGTGTACTGGGATCACCCTGACGTTGTGTCTGGACAGAGACACGTGGTGTACTGGGATCACCCTGACGTTGTGTCTGGACAGAGACACGTGGTGCACTGGGATCAC
>NW_013674194.1:25672-28830 GCF_000517525.1 Limulus polyphemus | reverse complement strand
AGACACGTGGTGTACTGGGATCACCCTGACGATGTGTCTAGACAGACACGTGGTGTACTTGGATCACCGTGACGTTGTGTCTAGACAGACACGGACACAGCGTATGGTTTACTAGAATCACCACGATAGACAACTTAAAGGCTTACTTGTATAGAAACATGTTTGTGATTTTGATAATTAAAGAATGATTGTATTTTGATGATTTATTAAAAAGAACAATTTTTCCATCATTACAGGTTAGTGTCCTGAACTTATGGGCAGGGAAATCCATTAAAGAAGCCGTTTATTCCCCACGTGCCCACCACCAGCTGCTTCCAGATATAGTTGAATACGAATCTGGTTTCTCCCAGGTAAGCAAGTAACTTAGATAAGTAAGTAGCTAAGGGTGAAAAAAAAAGTTAAGTATCATGATTTAGTTCAACATTAATTTGTTCGTTCACCTTCTGAATTATCTGAAATTGAGAAATGTTTTTTTCAATATTTCTTTAGCAATTATTCTATCACGTGTCCTAATTCGTACGAGGTACCAATAATCCAATTTCCAAGAACACCAGCCCCACCCAGAAGATTTTACCAACCGCCCAAAATGTGACAACACGCGGTTTGAATTGTGAATTATCATTAGATACTTCTCCAGAATTGACATTATAAAACTGGATGAAAACGAGAGAAAATATGGTTCCTCACTTAAAGTGTTTGTTTTACACCTACACAAATACTCTCCCGCCAAAAACAAATCTCGGAGCTCATGATAAAGGATGTCCTAAATATAAGGACAACAAAACTAGAATTTGTAATATACACAGTAACTCAAAGCATACACACTAGTCTTGTTGTCAGGCGGTTGTCGTGTAGGTCAGTACAACTAGTATTGTTGTCAGGCGGTTGTCGTCAAGGTCAGTACAACTAGTCTTGTTGTCAGGTGGTTGTCGTCAAGGTCAGTACAACTAGTCTTGTTCTCAGGCGGTTGTCGTGTAGGTCAGTACAACTAGTCATGTTGTCAGGCGGTTGTCGTGTAGGTCAGTACAACTAGTCTTGTTCTCAGGCGGTTGTCGTGTAGGTCAGTACAACTAGTCTTGTTGTCAGGCGGTTGTCGTGTAGGTCAGTACAACTAGTCTTGTTCTCAGGCGGTTGTCGTGTAGGTCAGTACAACTTGTCATGTTGTCAGGCGGTTGTCGTGTAGGTCAGTACAACTAGTCTTGTTGTCAGGCGGTTGTCGTGTAGGTCAGTACAACTAGTCTTGTTGTCAGGCGGTTGTCGTCAAGGTCAGTACAACTAGTCTTGTTGTCAGGTTGTTGTCGTGTAAGTAGTTTCCTTTTAATTTCCTAGACTTCACAGTTTCTTGCTTCCAATCAATTCCATTAATAGTTCCACCATCTTCAGGAGACCAGAAGAAACACAGAAAAGTTGTTCCATTTTATTTTATGAAATATATGCAAAAGAACGGCCATAGAATATACGAGCTGAAATACCGGTCAACTGATGGGGAAAGTTTAAACTTAATTAAAACAATGTAAATTTAACAGCAATTTAAATTATAACAAAGCTTCTTCAAAAACAACATTTACAGTTCGCTTTCCATCTACCAACAAATAAAGATTTTGAGGTGATCCCACTACATCTCATTGATCACGAGAAAAGCATGGTTGTTTGGGAAACAATCCAGCGACTTTCATACTTTGACCTTGAATCGCTTTAGAATATTCAAAAATATAGTGTTCGCAGTAGAGACTTGTAAATTACGGTTTATTTGTCACGGTAGAGACTTGTAAATTACGGTTTATTGGTCGCGTTAGAGTCTTGTAATTTGCGGTTTATTGGTCACGGTAGAGACTTGTAATTTGCGGTTTATTGGTCACGGTAGAGACTTGTAATTTGACGGTTTATTGGTCACGGTAGAGACTTGTAATTTACGGTTTATTGGTCACGGTAGAGACTTGTAATTTACGGTTTATTGGTCACGGTAGAGACTTGTAATTTACGGTTTATTGGTCACGGTAGAGACTTGTAATTTACGGTTTATTGGTCACGGTAGAGACTTGTAATTTACGGTTTATTGGTCACGGTAGAGACTTGTAATTTACGGTTTATTTGTCACGGTAGAGACTTGTAATTTACGGTTTATTGGTCACGGTAGAGACTTGTAATTTGTCGGTTTATTGGTCGCGGTAGAGACTTGTAATTTACGGTTTATTGGTCGCGGTAGAGACTTGTAATTTACGGTTTATTGGTCACGGTAGAGACTTGTAAATTACGGTTTATTGGACACACACTTACCTATATAGTGCTTGAGATGTATACTGACCATCTAGACAAGAGATTCTTAATGCTATATTAAATCCACCATGTCTGTAGAAACGCCTGCACAGACACGTGGGATTATTCGTGAATCAGAAGAAAAAAAAACCCTGAAAGCTGGAAATAAGTATTATATACACGCAAACCGTTTCATCCGCCCGCAAACACAAAAAAAGCGGTAGATATACAAAGTTACTTCTTTGTATCACTTGTCAACTTTTGTACACAATTGAAACTACCTACGTGATACCAACGCTCTTGATAAAAAGAAGAGGAATAGAGCACACACTACATCAGAAGGTTGAAGGATAACACGTGAGAAAAACAAGGAACTTGGTTTAATTTCTGTCGTGTATATATATAAATTATAATAAAATGTTCTGAAACGATCTAGATTGAATGGATACAAGTTGTGTTTAATAGTAGTAACGTATCAAAGTTAGTGTAAAAGAAACTGACGAAAAGAATGGAGCGAAATCGGCCATTTTATATGTAGAAAATTAGTGGAATTCATTGCAATATTGATTGGATTTTAATTTATTTTCAGGTACCGTGTGCTACTATATCAAGAGTCAAAAACACAAACGACTTTTTTTTTTACACAATGAAAGATCAAATCTTTTAGATATATCGGCCGATGATGGTAACTGTTTTACCGAAACTAGTCTGCTGAAATCTCCAATAAAAAAAATCATCTTTTCCTGTGGCCAAAAACTTTAATATTGAGAGAATGTTTAAAGTGTTTTGTGCTACGTATTAGTATGGATCCTGTAACCAATAAGTCCTGGATCTAGAAGTAATGAATAAATATTTCGGAAAAATGTGTATATATATATATATATATATATATATATATATAG
>NW_013674194.1:23487-25125 GCF_000517525.1 Limulus polyphemus | reverse complement strand
TAGTGTATATATATATATATATATATATATGGGATCGAATCTCTCCATTAATACTAAGGTAGACATGTTTTACGTTATACTCATATTTTCTGGCTTCGACTTAACGGTCGTGTAATGTAGTGGTCATTAAACTGTTTTCTGTATTAAAACTTACTTAAATATTTAATTATTGATTAGAACTTATGTCATTGTGTTTTAACTTGGTAGGAGGTACTACAGGGACTTCAGCAGAAAGGACATGACGTAGAGGAAATGGGTAGTTTTAGTTCTGTTATCATGGGAATTGTTCGGGATAAAGACGAACTGTATGCTAGCGCCGACTATCGGAGAGGAGGAGCAACTGATGGATTCTAGAGGAGCAACCAACAGTGGTATATTGGATTATAAATATCGGACCAATTGATGTGATTCGGGAAAATGTGTTAGTCTTGCGTGGGAATAATGCTGAAACGCTTCCATATTCGTGTGCACAGGGTGTTTTGAAAAGGTGTCGGACCAGCTGCTGTAAGTGACATTATTTATATCCACCACTACAGACACTTGTAATTGTTCAGATGTAGACTATTGAAACACTCTTCACGATGATTGGTGTAAATCAAACCACTCTTCTCTGTGATTGTTGTAACTGATCTGAGAGCTTAATTAATTTAATAGTCGAACTGTGATTTTTGATGTATATAAGTCAGCTTAATTTATGTAATTCCAGAGCATAGGTGTTTGTACAAGTTGGAGACATTCTTATATTTTTAATTGTTGAATTCCATTTTATTTCAAAATAGTGGATATTTAAATGGGAACAAACTTTATTTTAAACGAATTCTTTATCAGTGTCTTATATTTTATCATTACAGAGCGCATCACCAGCTTCAGTATCGAACAGCGCTCTGAATATAGCCGAATATAGGGTTTATAAGTATTATAAGTTAATTACGTAAATGTCACTACGAATATTGTCGTTAACTAAAAAATACGATAACCTATAACCCGAGCGTTTTCGAAAGGGGGGGGGGGCTTTGTTTTTCATCAGAGAGAATTTTAATGTTTTTGCCAAAACTTTTCCCTCCTCCTTCGATCCCAGTTCTTCCTTTACACTTGCCTCCCCCCTCCACAGAAAAGCGCACGTGGTTGATAGTAATGCCTCCATTGTTTCTGATAAATATGAATATCGAAACTAGTTTCACCTTCTCTACCCTACTTCACAGTTTGCGTATTTATTTTATAAAATTTGGCCGCGTACTGACTTTTTAATCACGTCTTAGCATTTCTTCATTGTCTTTTGGTATCAAGTTTTATATTAGAAGATTGATATATCCCGACTCTACACCGTCACAGCAGTCTCTCTCCCACACAACGATTCCGACTCTACACCGTCACAGCAGTCTCTCTCTCCCACACAACGATTCCGACTCTACACCGTCACAGCAGTCTTTCTCTCACAACGATTCCGACTCTACACCGTCACAGCAGTCTCTCTCCCACACAACGATTCCGACTCTACACCGTCACAGCAGTCTCTCTCTCCCACACAACGATTCCGACTCTACACCGTCACAGCAGTCTTTCTCTCACACACAACGATTCCGACTCTACACCGTCACAGCAGTCTCTCTCTCCCACACAACGATTCCGACTCTACAC
>NW_013674194.1:19743-22613 GCF_000517525.1 Limulus polyphemus | reverse complement strand
CCCACACAACGATTCCGACTATCATATTAACAATAAATGGTGATCCGGTGATCTTTAATTATTCCTCTTCTGTGTTAGCAAGTTTGGTGCTGGTCTTCTAACCTTCAGGAATGTTATTTTATCATAAAGGTGAACATCAATTATATTTGGTATGTAGTGATCATAGATGAATATTTATTGGATAATTTTTATTGCAGCTCTTCTGGTAGCATTATATTATTTCATGTTTTCTGTTTGTTATTTGAGACTGTGAACCAGAAGATAACACCTAAAAGGTTTTTGAGACAAGTTAATATTCTCATTGCCAAGCAATAATAAAATAAGTACAATTGATGGACTGTGAGATACACTGTGTAATGTACCGTAATTTATTTTGTTTACAATTTCGTTATAGAAAGTGGGAAAAAAAGACAGCTGTTTTTTTTAAATTTTCTTTCCAAACCAGACTATTGTGACGTAGTGTTATGGAGGGTTTGAAATTTTCAATTTTCTTGACTACTTGTTAATTTGTAATAAAGGATTAAAATTTGAATATTTTAAACGTTAAATCTTTTCAAATGGTTTTTAAATAATTTTACATCGGAAATATATTGCGATTAGCGAACTGGAAATGTTAACGTTCTACATGTGAAAATATTTACGTAAATTTCGCAACTATTATCAGTTCAGTAATTTATTACACAAAAACTTATTTTGAAAGACATTATTAGAAAAAGAAAAATATTGAAATTTCCTCCCTATGCTAGGCATTGAAATAGATAAAATTAGGCTTAAGAAGTGAGAGTTAATTGTTTTATAAGAAATATACAGTTGTCAAGATTAGGAAAGAGGTACAAAACTACCAGCCCTGAGAGATGCAGGAGTTTGAAAACTACCAGCCCTGAGAGATGCAGGAGTTTCACCAAACAGTTACTAAACTAAACCAAAAAGGATTTTATACAAACCATGAAACATCAACACGTTTTCTAACTGCAGAAGGTAGAAAAGTTTTAGCTGTAATTTAGGGATGTTTAGTTCAACCTTTTGTTTAAAAATAGGTTGTTAAAATTAGTACACTAAGATCAGAAGAATATTGTATAGATTTTCATGTGTCAAACCTGTGATCCAATATTTTATACATTACATATACAGAGAGAGAGATATATATCTGAGAAAAGAAATATTTATATTTGTCACAAATATTAGTATTTTATACGTTTTTTTCATGTATTTATTACCAGAAAAGGAGCATCTCTCACAACGGTAACCTGCTTGTAGACTTTATACACTTACTGATATATGATATATATATCCTAGCTCGAGATATTACAATATTTCTCACTTGCAACTATTTGTAGTATTTATCCTAAGATTTAAATTTTATTTTGTTGAGTTGTAAGAAGTTTAATAAATGTTTGCCATAATTTCATGGTGTGATCACTGTATAAACACAACCCACCCCTCGAACCAGAATGATGTATTAAAGGATTCATTAAATATTATTTAGGGAGTATTTAACCTAAGTAGTAATGAATAACGGCAATGTGGGAATATTTTAGTTTCCACTGTTTACCTAAAGAAATCCTAATGTTATTTGTACATTCATCTTTGTGTATTACGTACCATTTCAACGGGGTACGAAGAGTTAACGTCAATAGAAATTTTAAGTTATTTTTTAAGTTGGCGTTCCTTGTAGTTACTGCGCAAAATTGGGCATCTTACAACCTGAACGACACTTTGGGCACAACAATAAAGTCGGTGCCCCCTTGGTTCAAGTGTATCCAGAAGGAGAGCAATCAGTCTACAGTACCCTCCGCCTATATCGATGCTTTTAACTGGATAGCGAGATTGGCTACCATTGGTTATACCGCTCTTTTCCCAGCTGAAAATACGGAGCGGTATATCAGGAATCGAATCTTGGATCTTTCAATCAGCAGACTGGCACGCTAACTACTAGAAAACTTCTGGCTTGTATTCAGCATTCATTGCTTTTTATAAATAACTGACTAGTTGGTAATTATGAGAAAAAATAATACAGTACTTAACTACGAATAATAACTTATAAATAAACTCCTAACAAGTTAAGATTAAGAAGGTAATTATTGGAAATATTGAAGGAGTAATAATGTACAGTTCGGGATAATTATATCAATATCCGTTTGTACACGACTCCATCTCCTCTTAAAGTCTAAAGCAATACATTGTGTTCGATATATCTACTAGATCAGTGGTCGGCAACCTTTTTTGATCGATGGTCAATTATATTTTTTTTTTAAAAATTTAGCATTGTGTTGGGTCAGTGATAATCATATAGTTATTAATACCGGTACATGTATTTTAAATGTGTATGTTTATTAACATACACCAAAAATTAATAGTTCGACCAGTTTTGATATTTTTCCCTGAAACTGATCTTAAAATTCTCCGTAGCCGTGACTCTTTCCTTTAATATCGTTGTTCTTCTCACATAGCCGAGAAACTTGAACTGAACAATGATTGTGCCCTCACGGGTTGCAATGGTGAAGCCAACTTTTGGCGGGTCAGCCAAATTATTGCCGCGGGTCATAGGTTACCGACCACTGGACTAGATCATAGTCTCTCAGTTTTCACATTAAAAATACATCATCTGGTAATAAGGAAAAAACTAAGGTATAAAGGGACAAATACGTTGTAGGTGGCTAAACTTCACAAACTGGAATAATAATAATACCATCATGATTATTATATATATATATTTGGTTTGACACTCCTCCTTAAACAAGCACTAGCATGGGTTACTGGTTACTTTATTATGTTAATATTTTCGTGGTTTACACTAATGTAAAGCAGCTCAAGACCAGAATAGTACAAGTTAAAAAATGTTTAGTAAAGTTTCTTTGTTTGTTTTGAAT
>NW_013674194.1:13094-18773 GCF_000517525.1 Limulus polyphemus | reverse complement strand
CTGAGTCGAGTGCCCTAATTACCTGGCCATGCCGGGCCCTTTTTAGTAAAGTATTGCGAATACTTAAAGTTTATATAACTAATGGCTGGAAATATTCGTTGAGATTTTAATGGATGAAATACATACAAACTTAAATTCATGGGATAAAAATCTTACCCTCTATTTTGTATTTCAGCTCCAATTTCCTGTTTTTCTTCGACTTCTCTGACCCTAAATCTTATTTTTTATATGTATTTTCTAAATCGTGCTTTAAGTTGTAGTGTTTCAAACAGAAGCCACCAGAAACAAAATCAACGCTGTTGTCATGAAACTTTGGATATTACTTTCGTGGTATTAAGACATCTCACAAATTCATGATGAGAACACAACAAATAACTACTAATATATTTTAAAATTCAGCCTGTTGAGTAAAGACTGATTTAGTTAAAGAAATTCTCAAAAACTTGGGGAAAAAAAAACAGTCTTGTTGAACAAAGCTTTAATTTTTAAGACAACGTTTAATGATCAACCACATCTTTTTTTTTTTTGTAGTCAATAAAAACATACTATAACTACATTTATTTTTACAAAACCTTTTAAAGCAGCAGCAATACAGAAAATTATTCAAATTACACAAGAAGCGAAGACTCGAAAATTTTCGTTCTAAACGAGAAACTACGTATATTTGCATAACATACATTATCACAGATCAGTGTAGGGTGTAATTAACTACACACAGTAATTGAGGTGCACTTCTTACACCGTTGTTTACGTACATCTAATACAGAAGCAAACTGAAATTGACATCTTTAGTAGCGGATTTTTAGGCAACTTTGTTTTCTTTCTTAAAACAATCAGACATTTTGTAATTGAGGTTATGCGTTAGAGAAATGAACGTAATTAAAATTTTAATCTTTACTATTTATTTCCCGCTTTTCTAGCGAAGACATCACGAGATAAATATTATTGGACCTGATTTCTAACATGTTGCTGGCTGTTATTAATAAAACTTATAAAATATTAAACTTTTAATTTTACAACTAGAAACGGTAATGATAACTGAATATTTCAACTAGCCTACTTTCTATACATTTTCCTAATTCTTATTTTCTTTCTTCAAACAATTTTCCATTTGCAGGAATATTCGAGTCTTTATATATCGATCAAATAGTACACTTTGTGCTATTGTTAAACGTTTGGACGTTTTAAAGAAACGCCCATTTCTATTGGCCGGCCAGCCACGCCACGAGATGCACTCCGCTTGATATTACAACCAATAAACTTTTTTAATTCATTATTTTTTTTAAATATTTGATTTCTAGAGAAACTTTCCTATTTTAACTTACACCACATTCTACAGTTTTGTATTTCTCTCGAAGCTGCTTCAGGATCTTTCTGAAAATTCTTCTGTTCTTAGCCATGAATGGTTGTCTAAGTTTATTGTTTCTGTCGAACATTTTGATTCCAGGGGCGTGGACAAGGAAGGCGTCGTCCAAGATATGAAGATCATATCTCAAGTAGCATAGCTCGTGTGACTAGAGGTAAAAATAGACCAACACGTTCACTTTAATAAATGTATACCAACACGTTCACTTTAATAAATGTATACCAACACGTTCACTTTAATAAATGTATACCAACACGTTCACTCTAATAAATGACTTTCTAGAAGTTAGATTGAAGTTTTTCATTTTAAAATGTTATCACAGTTTATTAAGCACAAAACTACACAATGGGCTATCTGTGCTGTGTCCATCGAAGGTATCGAAACACCATTTTTAGCGTTAGAAACCCATAGACTTACTTACTGCTCAGCCATGGGAACAGGCCTATTTTATGGTATTTATAGTTCTACACATATGAGCCAAATTATGACGTTTTATTCTTAAGATTAAACTTCGATTTGATCAATAATTATACTTGTGTTTGTTTAAACAGCTTGTGCCAGTTTCCTCTAGTTCGAACAGACAGACTTTTAGCTGGTACAGATCCAACCCAACTAAAAACAAAACAAAAAACTTCGCAGGAATTGGGGACTTGAAAGGTAACCTGGAGTGGTCAGAAATGTTTTGTTCGAGTTATGTATTTTTTTAAAGGTCTCCTACACAGTGACACCTGGTGGACGAAAGGTGAATCTGATGTATTACTTTTACCCATTTTTGATTCGAAATTTCTAACAGACTAAAACGATAAACAATGAACTCCGATCAGATGGTATTTAAAAGAAATAACATACTGAAAATGATTAAATGATGCACCTCTTTAACAAATGTTAAGAGGTACATGATAGAATTACTTTAACTTGTTCCAAAAAAAGATTTAAATAATAAAACACAAAACTACTAAATAGTAGCCTTTCAGTGACGGAGAGTTTCAGAAAACAGCATAAACTCGATTTGTTATAAAACGTTGAACTCTGTAGATTTTCACAATCTTTTATCTCGAGGATTTCATGTCCTGTATTCTTGAATACATGAATGACAAGTCCTGAAAATCACAAAAATCTTACTTGGAAACCCAATTTACGTAAATAAATTCATTTTACATTGACAATTGTTGTGCTGTCTGAAATTAGACTACTAAATGTTTTAATTTCGTATTGATTTTATCAGTGAGCGTTTAGTGTATGTGTCTTATCTATCTGTATACTTGAATAAGGAAACATTATACTACTATAATAACAGGTAGGCAAACAACGACTTATAAGCTAGAAGACAAGTCTTATTAATGGTGGAACCACAATACAACTTTTCCTTATGCTTGTAAATCGTTGTTTGCTTACCTGTTATTATTTATTCACACGTTTTTAAGGAAATTTAATACCATTTAAATGTGAAATAACGTGGCTTTTCCAGCTATTAATAAAGTCGGAAATCTTAAAAGAACTGTACGTGAGAACCTTAGAACCGAAAAATGTACATACATTACACACAAACCAACGAAACCTGTTAGCACACGACTCTACAGGAAGGCAGTTCTTATAACGTTTACACATGAGTGAAGGCAGTTCTTATAGCGTTTACACATGAGTGAAGGCAGTTCTTATAACGTTTACAAATATGTAAACGTTATAAGAACTGCCTTCACCAATGTGTAAACGTTATAAGAACTGCCTTCACCAATATATAAACGTTATAAGAACTGCCTTCACTCATGTGTAAACATTATAAGAACTGCCTTCACTAATATGTAAATATTATAAGAACTGCCTTCACTAATATGTAAACGTTATAAGAACTGCCTTCACCAATATATAAACGTTATAAGAACTGCCTTCACTCATGTGTAAACGTTATAAGAACTGCCTTTACTCATGTGTAAACGCTATAAGAACTGCCTTCACTAATGTGTAAACGCTATAAGAACTGCCTTCACTAATGTGTAAACGTTATAAGAACTGCCGTCACCAATATATAAACGTTATAAGAACTGCCTTCACTCATGTGTAAACGTTATAAGAACTGCCTTCACTAATAGGTGAAGGCAGTTCTTATAACGTTTACATATTGGTGAAGGCAGTTCTTATAACGTTTACATATTAGTGAAGGCAGTTCTTATAACGTTTACACATTAGTGAAGGCAGTTCTTATAACGTTTACACATTAGTGAAGGCAGTTCTTATAACGTTTACACATGAGTAAAGAAAAAAACCTCTTCTTTACCCCTTAATCGTTGGTAATACGAGTATCTCAAACTTGGCGGTGGGCGCATAGTTCATCTCATCGCTACAATAACAGTACGTTCTTTTTCTGAAGCACGTGACGACAGATCACATTGTAACGTGCTTTTACACAATTGGGTTATGTGCAAAGTACAGTGAATTTTGTTTTTCTTTTCTGTAAAACAACGTATTTGCATCCAGTTATTGATGTTAAACTGTTACCTTATCTATAAGGAACTGTTTAGTTGAAACCTCTAAGAGGCTGTTTAAGAGATCCAGAAACAGGTCCTGGTAAAGTTGTCAAAGTGGATGTCTTCTTCCGACAAGTAAATAGTTTCTCTCACTTGACATGTGAGTACTTCTGGCTTTAACTGTCTGTCTCTCTTGTTCATTCTGGTTTTCTTGGTGGCGTCTTTTCCAGTTATCTACTGTCCGTTTCGTTTTTTCTTTGTTTTTGTTTGCATCTCCAACAGCAATCTCCTGTCTCTCCCCTGGTTTGGTTGTACGCATATTTCACCGGCTATTTCTTGTCTCTCTGGTTTTGTTGTTCGCTTATTCAGAAACAATTCTATCCCTAAATCTTGTTGGAAAACGGGAATTGGACAATTACAAGATGGGAAAAAAGTATGCACTGTTACAAAACATTACCACGACAGAAATAAATGGCGAGTAATGAGTCATAAGCTCGGCAATCCAAAATCCTGTTACCATATGAAACGACAGGGAGTCCTCTAACCCTCCCATTAAACTAAAGAGAATATCTTACGAATAGTCAATAGAATAGAAGTTAGTACACGTGAAACAAAGCGCAGAGCTTATTGCTACACCACATATATTCTTTGTTTTTTATCTTAAGCGCAAAGCTACACAACGGGTTGTCTGTTCTGTGTCCATCGCGGGTGTCGAAACCCATAATTTAGAGTTATCAGCCCCCAGGCTTCCGCTCAGACACCGGCGGACTAATACATTAAAAAATCGCAAGCACAAGTAACACATAATGGCGTACTTCCACAAGCCATTGATAACAAAAACAAATGCACAGCGTCGATTGACATGTAGCAAGGAACATCGAACATGGACCGTGGATCAATGGAAATCGGTCCTGTGGAGCGATGAGTCACACTACACGCCCTTCCAGTCTGATGGACGTGTTTGGGTATGGAAAATGCCTGGAGAACTCTTATTACCAGAGTGTTTGGAGGTGGCGGTATCATGGTCTTGGGGTGCTTCTCATGGTATGGACTAGGTCCACTGAACGCAGTGCATGAATCCATGAATGCTGAATCCTACATTGATGTTCTGAACATTTCTGTGTGTCCTACATTGTGGAAATTTTATGGTACCGGCCCTTACACCTTCCAACATGATAATGCTCCATGTTACAAAGCAATGATTGTGAACGCTTGGTTTACAGGGAATAACATCGGTACATTGCAGTGGCCAGCACAAAGTCCCGACCTCAACCCAGTAGAACATCTTTGGGATGACCTGGAGCGCAGAATTAGAGCAAGGCCAAGATGACCCTCTTCAGTAATGGAGCTTACTAATGCTTTAAAGGAGGAGTGGAGCACAATACCAACAGCTTTCTACCAGAAATTAGTGGACAGTCTTCCATGACACATTGAAGCCATCATTAAGGCCAAAGGCGGGTCAACACGCTATTAATTTCTTGGAATAAAGACATGTTTTATTCATAACTAGTCGTGTCCCATGACTTTTGGTAGGATAATGTACATGTAGTATGTGCATTCAGATACAGAATCAAAACTTTTAGAAACATTGGCTTCTAGCCGAAATTGTGCGTGAAGACTGAAACATTGTTTTTTCTCAGAAATGTTTCTGGTGCTGTTAGTTCTACTTGAACGAAGCTATCTTCAACAGAATCAATACCCTAAACACCCTTAAGAAACACTATACGAGATAAAACATAATAGTTTTAACTCGAATATCATATAAGCCTGAGTAAGATTTTAACTCGAATGTCATATAAGCCTGAGTAAGATTTTAACTCGAATGTCATATAAGCCTGAGTAAGATTT
>NW_013674194.1:10652-12511 GCF_000517525.1 Limulus polyphemus | reverse complement strand
GAATAATAAGGAAACCACTGGTTTCTCGTATACCAGAATAATAAGGAAACCACTGGTTTCTCGTATACCAGAATAATATGGAAACCACACTGGTTTCTCATATACCAGAATAATATGGAAACCACACTGGTTTCTCATATACCAGAATAATATGGAAACCACACTGGTTTCTCATATACCAGAATAATAAGGAAACCATACTGGTTTCTCATATACCAGCATAATAAGGAAACCATACTGGTTTCTCATATACCAGAATAATAAGGAAACCGTACTGGTTTCTCATATACCAGCATAATAAGGAAACCATACTGGTTTCTCATATACCAGAATAATAAGGAAACCATACTGGTTTCTCATATACCAGAATAATAAGGAAACCATACTGGTTTCTCATATACCAGAATAATAATGAAAACCTTAAAGTCTATTATTATGCAAGAAGTTTGTATCACGGTTATACTCTCGACATAATGGTTAACATGCTGGGCTGAGGATCAGAAGTTCCAAAGGTTGAATCTACAACAAGCCATTGAACACGCACTACCAATTCTGTTTACTCGATTAAGAGTAGCTGTGTAGGCAAAATACTAAGAAATAATAGTTATTCATACGCACACCATTGTGGCTTTAGCAGCCTTCGGTTAATAATGACCAAATGTCAAATAGTTGTATAAATACAATATAAAATGTATAAAGCAGTTGAATTTGAATATTATACATGTCGCTAGTATTGTGTTTTAGTGTTTATTAAAATGGACAAGAAAGCAGTTTCTGTTGGAACTGGAAAATTGTGTTAGTTTTTGGATAAGCTTTATGGTTATTTCAAGTCCTAATGGTCACTTTTTAATTCTTTCTATTTGAACGTTCATAAACGAAATTATAAGGAAAAACCGGGTAAAGTCAAAAGTAAAAATATAAATTAAAAACATTAGTTTTTGATCTATAACTCTCTCATGCCCGGCATGGCCAGGTAATCTGAGGGTCGCGGATTCGAATCCCCGTCACACCAAACATGCTCGCCCTTTCAGCCGTGGGGGCGTTATAATGTGACGGTCAATCCCACTATTCGTTGGTAAAAGATTAGCCCAATGGTGGATGGTAATGACTAGCTGCCTTCCCTCTAGTCTTACACTGCTAAATTAGGCTAGCGCAGATAGCCCTCGTGTAGCTTTGCGCGAAATTCAAAAACAAACGAACTCTCTCATATACTTCTATTAAAAATATATGTCAAGAAAATCATGTTTCTACTTACGACTTGCATCTTATTATTTTTTCCGTTCCACGTCAGCCTCTCATCAAATAGTGGATCCTTATTGGTCCCGATGAAAAACGGTTCCCAGCCGAATTTTATCGTTTGTACGGTGGTCATAAAAATCTTCAAAGCGATTGGTGAGCCTTTAGTTGCTAACCAACGATCTAGATGTGGGATCCGATGACATACGTCACAGACGTATTGGTGAAAAGATACGGCAACTTTCCGCTTCATAAGAGTACGTAAATCTTCTTTTCTTGTCGGTGGTTGTATTCCTGACTTCACCTCAAAAACGGGTAACACAAACACCTGGCGTTTCGTCGCGAAGTTGGAGTTTTTCTTTTTCATATTCTCCACAAGACGAAGAAATCGAGGAATTATGTTCTCGCTGGGATACAACTCAACATCTGAAGCGAAGACGTAATGTGTTTTAGCGTTTAATCTGGCGACGTTTCTGGCGACGTTAATAGGGTAAGGAAGATTATTGCTTACTACATAAGTTAAGTTTTTTGTTAAAGGTCTAGTTTTACAATCTATAGAAAAGAACTCAATCTTTGAATCTGACGAAACTTTTTTGTGCATTAAATTTAGAGATAATTCTAAA
>NW_013674194.1:5925-9718 GCF_000517525.1 Limulus polyphemus | reverse complement strand
GTTTTTCCGAAACAATTTTGTTTTTTGTTTTTCTTGGAACCAGTGCCTTTCTTCCTCCCGTTTACTTTCTTTCTTGTATTCTTAACAACCCCCAACGACATCGAATTATCACTTTTGTATGATACATTTGATGACATTCCAACCAATTCGGACATATTCTTATAACCAATACCTTTCATCCTCCTTACCAGACCAGTTTTGAAGTTATCGTTCTTCAGCCTGATGCCTCGAATGTCCATGGACTCCATATTAGTAGTTCTTAACCCTACATTCTGGCCTACTATAAAATAATACAAGGTGGCGAGAACATAAACACATATCGCTGTCTTCAGTACACGTTTCGCTAGTTTTTTAATGTTTTTACTGCTGATGATCATCGAAACGGTGTAACGTTTGTAAAATATTCAGTAATATCTCAGAAGAATCAGTTCTGAAAAAAAAACACATAAACTGCTGTAACATCAGTAATATTTTTGTAACGTTTTTTTTATTATGATTTAGTAGGTCTTTTTCAGAATATTTGTTGAAAATAAGTTAGAGTTCAGTCCAATTACGATAAGGAAAGTGTTTTATTTCTTCGACTACAAGTTTTAGAACTTTTACAAGTTTAACATAACTAGTGATAGTTGTAACTTCACATATAAATAATCCCTCATTAACAATTACACATTTTTGCTAATATTCCTCGTGCGAACGGTACTTCTTTGCAAACACAAAGATAAAATTTATAGCGCTAAACTAACTGGATCACTCAATAATCAATCAACAATTAATTTTTTTCTTACACTAGTTCTTATATTATCCACATCGTTTCCTAGACTTTCAAGAAAGTTCTAGTCATTAAGCCATGCGTTTATTACATGATGTTAAAAACTCTCTCTAGTCGAAAACACTGGAAATGCTTAAGTTAAAACAAAAAAAACGTAGCCTACAACACTAACGCTTCCATGAATTGTGGAGTCCCTTGAACAATTTTATTAGTCAAAGAAAACATGGTACACTAAACATAAACTTCCATAATTAATAAGAAGGTAATTATTCACAATTAACAATATTACAATTAAGAAATATAGACATTAGAATAATTAAATTATTCATTATGTCAAACAATCTACAATAATAATTTTGAGTAAAAATAAAACATTTCTTTATTTATTTACTGTCCCTAAACTATCCATTCATACATCGTTTAGTGGTTTTCTTTACCGTGTCTATTGGAGTATAGATGAGAAGACCTCTTACCATTTACCAAGAATTGTCGTTTTGTCACCAAGGTGAGTTGGTCGAGAGAGAAACCACTGGTGTTTACACCCAACTAAAGCATATTAGAACTTTGGACTCATTAGTATTATTTTCCTATGGTAAAATCTTCTTAAAAGCTGACCAATTAGTCCTTCTCTCGCTAATGTTCTTCCAAAGATGATCATCGTGGATGACCTTTGGATTAGAACTTCTGGATCTCTAAGCCAC
This sequence comes from Limulus polyphemus, assembly GCF_000517525.1. Taxonomy (NCBI): domain Eukaryota; kingdom Metazoa; phylum Arthropoda; class Merostomata; order Xiphosura; family Limulidae; genus Limulus; species Limulus polyphemus. Next base: position 8,248 of record NW_013674194.1, on the reverse strand, counting down.
GTCACTCATTTTTTTTACTACAGTTTTGGGTACTTCCAAAAAATCTGCTTAACTTTGAAAATTGTGTTTTGTTATGAACATTAACATCACAACAACTTTTCATCTCATTGCTACCTTAGTTTTTCTCGAGTAAAGTCATGTACGGCATTGATGATGTTCATTAGTTTCTCAGCATATTTTGCTGAAGGGTAGTATGGAAACTATACACACGCCCTATAGGGCTATTTTCAAGAAAAACCGTCGTGGTGACATGGACTGTGACGACTTGGTGAAGCTCCAAAATAGTTTTTATAGTATCTATTCAACTATCCGTAATCCATCACACACAATATGTATTTATTCCCATACTGTGTCCTACTTCGTCTTTACATCCTCAACACAGTTCACACCAATCTCCTTCAGGGCAATAAGATCATTCCCCTATCTTCTCGTGTTACTTCTTCTCACCCAAGTGTGCAGCTATAGGAAAGTTGTGGAGGTGATAGTGTGTTTCTGACAATGGAACTTTAACTGATATTGTCATTTCTGTCTATTGGCATCTTTCAACACAAGTCTTCTACTAAACATAATGAATCCCACTTCTGGTTAGAATATATTGAGCAACTGTTTGTTGAGAAGGTTATTCCTGATCCGCTGCTAAACTAGTTTAAGACTCCTTTCTGTTCAGTAGATTGTTCAACAATAGTTTATCATCATCTGTAAATATCCAACACTGCATTCTTCTTTGTTGCACTTTAAGCTGGCTGTTTTCGTTATCTTGTATTTTCCCCTTTTCACAGATTTTACGTTCTTCGCGAATAAAATGTATTCAGGATAACGCATCAGCATTTCCGTGGTTACATTCAGAAAATGTAAGTCATTAAAGTTGTTTTCCTAAAGTTTCTGAAGCCACCTTTCTATCTGGCCTTCTGTATTGTGGAAATTCACCAACCACTTCAATGCTGCGTGACCTGTCCGGAATGTCAGTCACAGAGGTGGTGATGGAAATGAATCTGGGATCTAACACACTTGTTAGTTGTTTCCGAGTTGTACAATACTTCAATACTACAGAATTCGTTGTTTTGCAGTAACGTTTTTGTGTGTGTTGTACTTGTGATAATCTTGCTCCCACTATGAAAACAGTGACATTTGTATCTAATACGAGTGGAGTGGGTCTTCTATAGTTGAATACAGCAGTTATAGTGAAGTGTTCCATCAACTTACAGAATACATTTTTGCCAGTAGATTTTGAAGAGGACAAATTAAATAACAGCTCAATACGAGGAACACTCTTACCTTACGCAAGTTCTGTAACGTTGGCCAATTCTGAACAGATTCAAATTTGGTTGGGTTTTAAGATGTTATCTCTTCGCTAATTATGTGTCCCATGAAACTCGCCTGTTGACAGAATAATTCACACTTCTTGGGGAATTGGGGGTTCAGTTTAAGTTTCTCTTACCTCAACCGGTCCAGTACCCCCAACACAAATATCATAGATGGTCTTCCCATCTAACATCTGGTGTACTAAGTCATGCTAATGCTTATAGTCTTGTGGCTTAAGTCTTACAGTTCAAATATGACCAGTTAATCAATAACGTCTCTTTTTTTACGAAACTCTTCTCATTACGTAGTTATAACATGATTCATAGCTACATCACAATCGCCAAGCACCTCATTATGTATAATTCATGTATTATTCGTCATTAAATTTCTATGTTCTTTCATGCATTTCTATAGCCATCTGGTGGTAGAACCTATACAACTATAATTACATCTCAGATATTTAAATATCACATTAGACATTTTTGAATATCAAATTATATCATTATATTGAAATACTCCATTCTGTGTCCTGGTACTTTGTTTATTAAATTTCGGGCAAAGCTGCACGAGCTATCCCTAATTACGAAGTGATAGACAAGAGATTAGGTAGTTAATAACACCACCCACCACCAACTTTTACGCTACGAAAAGTAGATTTGTTTGTAATTAAGCACAAAGCTACACAATGGACTATCTGTGCTCTGCCCACCATGGGTATCGAAACCCGGATTCTAGCGTTGTAAGTCCGCAGACATACCGCTGTGCCACTGAGGGGCACGAAAAGTGGAACTAGCCATCACGTTATAACCTCCCACGGCTGAGAGGGCGTGTTCTGTGACGGGATTCGAGCTCACGACCAGCAGGTTAAGAGTCGATTGCCCTAACCACCAGGGCATGCTAAGCCTACTGGTATAAAACTACTGTTAAATCAATTTGTGGATTATGTTTGAGAAAAAAAGTCTGTTTAATTGGTTTCTCACGTCGTGTTTACTCGTATATCATAGTAATAAATTTAGTTTGT
>NW_013674194.1:0-4925 GCF_000517525.1 Limulus polyphemus | reverse complement strand
GGTCATTATAAAAAATGTAAAAGTGGAACAGAAGTGTAAGAAGAACATAATATTTTTATCTATATAGAATCATATAGATTCCAAATAAAAAGTAGAAAGTTTAGGATCGTTCTTTCTTCGTTCGCTGTGTGCCAGGCATGGTTTTTGGTTACCAGATGGCATAATAACAAAACTGTAGGGTTCTGTTTTAGGACTATCCGTTAAAGGTAAATAAATAAATTGTAAAATAAATTAGGTTTTGTAACGCAGTTAAATGGTAGTTACAAATATAACCTGCATTACGACACACAAGCTTCAGCGAACGATTGTTTGTTTGTTTTGGAATTTCGCGCAAAGCTACACGAGGGCTATCTGCGCTAACCGTCCCTAATTTAGCAGTGTAAGACTAGAGGAAAGGCAGCTAATCATCACCACCCACCGCCAACTCTTGGGCTACTCTTTTACCAACGAATAGTGGGATTGACCGTCACATTATAACGCCCCCACGGCTGAAAGGGCGAGCATGTTTGGTGGGATGCGGATTCGAACCCGCGACCCTCAGATTGTGAGTCCAGCGCCTTATCCACCGGGTGACATTTATTGCAAGCATTGTTTTGCTTTTTCTGATTTCCCTCCTTGATAGGGCAGCAGAAAGTTTAGGGACTTACAACTCTAAAGACCGCGATTTATTTCCCATGGTGAACAGAACACAAATAGCCCCCATGTTGCAGCTTTGCGTTAAAACAAATAACAACAACTTTCATTTTTTTTTGTATTGTACTGTCGAGGTACAGTACTTATAATGCTCGAGTATAAATCAGAGATTTTATGGTTCGTGTCTTATTGCTGCGCTCCAAACTTCTGGTCTGTGGATGCGTTATAAGAGTGACGATGAAATACCACTATGCGATTACATTTATTTCCACAGGATCACTGAAAGTGTTGTGTTTCAAGGGCAACAAGAGTAACAAATATTTTTATATCTTGCTTTTGAAGTTCATATGTTGTAGTCTACAGAGTGCATAATTCTTCTTGTGATTCATAGTATGCACACGTTTTACTGACGTCACGACAGTGCAAACCGCAACGTTAAGCGTCCCTTATGTGACGTCATTTCAGTGTCTATTGACTGACTGACTGACAGACAACACACTACTGTACAGTGGTGCGAGTGGTTAAAACAGGCGACCCCTCTAGGAAGGGCGCCTGGAGAGGTCACCTCTTTTAACCCCTCGTACCATCACACAGTAGTGTTTTGTCTGTCAGTCAGTAGACACTAAAATGACTTCACATAAAGGACACATAACGTTGCAGTTTGTACTGTCGTATGATATTTCAAAAGATTTAGGTATTACAAATAAATAAATAAATCTCTAATCGCACTACCATAGTATGGCCCCGTTCATAATTGTTAATCATTTAAAGTATCGCTACTTGGTCGACTATGTTTCAAATGCCAGTCTTCAGTTTTGTTTTAAGACTGGCACTTTATGAGTATTTGTTTCACCGAAAGGGGGCCGATGGCCGGGACTCTATTTTCAGAGAAATCAGACAAGAGCAGCCAGAAGTTGATGGTAGGTGCTGTTAACTAGCGCCCTCCTTGTAGACTAGCAATTCAAAATTAAAGGTGATTATAGACAGATAGTCCTTGTGTACATGTAGCTTAATGCAAAAATTATAAAATATACAAACTCTTTTTTTTTAACTATAGTTTTATCATGTTTTATTATTTTTGCTTATGAAAATAATTCAGTTTGCCTAACAGTACTTTTCTTGATAATAGATACAATAAATTAGATTATTATCAACAATTATTATCAGCTGGAAGTTACTTTTATAGGCTTACAAAAAAAACGTAATTTAAAACACAACGATAATGATACTAATGGCGTGCATGTCGTATCTAAATTTGATAAAATAATAATTTATTTGTTCTTTTCGTCATTTTCTTCATGTACATTTTAAGTTGTATTTAACTAAGTAAAATTTATCAATATCATGTATGCTTCTGCTTAGTTAATTTTTAGGTCTCGTAGGAAAAACAAACTTTCACCTTAAAGGCAGTTTCGTAATATTTTTGTTGTTGTTATTTTAGGGAAAGCTACACAATGCGCTTATTTTCGCTTTGTCTACCGTACATATGTCATGCTGTAATGTAGCCTACAGAGTACTTAATTCTTCTGGTGATTCATGCCATGCACACGTTTTACTGACGTCACGACAGTACAAATTACAACGTTAAGCGTTCCTTATATGACGCCATTTTAGTGTCTGCTGACTGACTGACTGACAGACAACACAATGCTGTATAACGGTACGAATGGTTAAAACAGGCGTCCCCTTCAAGAGGGAAATAAAATGTAGAATACTTAAATATTGTATCTATTATCTATGATATTGAAGCCACCTATTGATTAAAATTAGCTAGTTGAAAAGTTGCATGTAGATTAAATCGATCTGATGGATTTGCTTTTGGTAAATTATAATTTTTGTTTGCTACAACGATATTACATTAATAACATCGCACTATTAAATACATATCGCTTCAAAACGTCATGTTGTTTATCAGTTAAGTACATTCATTTTTGTCGCTTTAATTTATTTTTTATTGCAGTCAATGCCCCAGTGGGTCAGCGGAAATTTCACGGACATACAACGCTAAAATCCGCAGTCCGATTCCACGGGAACGAAGTTACGGAAAGTTAATTAACAAACGGAGACGTAACAGTATCATGGTCATGCATTGGCTTCTTGTTTCTTTATATGACATTGGAGTTTTTATTATAAATTTTAGTACTGCACAAGTATGGGTCTACTGCACGTTAAAATAAACCCTGAATTAATCTATACGTGATGATGAAAGTCTACCTTTGATGAAATGTCAATAAACGCAAAAATAAACAAATATAATTTTTTGTTTACTAACTGAACTTAAGTTTTTTAAATCTATACGTCGATGTAATAAACACGTACGTCCATAGTTAAACAACTGTGTATATTCGCAACACCAAAATTTGCTACATAGTCTATCATTAAACTACGTGGCTATTGTAGAAGAAACCGCGCAAGATAAGAAAATCAAAGATGGCGGAACGTTCCTAAACGCAAAGTACAAAAGAATAACAGTTTCAAAAACAAAAGGCATGATTCGCCATTTCTTAGTTACACTAAGAGTAAGATGCTACTCATAATTCATAGTTTGTTTCTATTTTGTTTTCAACTGTTCCTTGCAGGCGGGGCATTATTAACAAATTTCGTTACTGAAATTATTTACCAATTTACTAGAGATACAGCCCACAAAACAATATGCTAACACTAGTTCAATATTTACTTTAGTCTTTTAGGTAAGCCTAATATTCATAACCTAGTTAAACTCTTGAGTAAGTTTTTATATCAATGTTTATTAAAAAATACTCCAACTCTTATTTGTTTAATACAAAACACTTACTTTGTAGATTGTCCCACGCTAATAACTGAAGTCGTACAGTAATTATTCCAGCCAGTGTTATTAATTTTCTAGTTTTTCGACTAATCTCTCTCTCTCTCTGATTCACCCGATACTTTACCTTTTCTAGTAATCGAGAGATGACGAGATAAGTTTGGTTAAGAAGTGCACACCAATCACTGAGTGTTGCACCCGGATGTGACGTAAAACAGCCAAGGCTTTTACTATATTCTTTTACAATCGACCTTTTGTTTTAACGATTTTAGTATGCAATGGCCTTTTTTCACAGTTGGAAAGTAGTGTTAAACCAGACTGAAGTTGGTTCTCATAAAACTGATAAAACATTTACATGATATCAATACACGATAGAAATATCTTGTGAGCTAAAATGAACCGTATTCATGCCAAAGTGTTGCAATACATACATGTACTTCCGCAGTGTATTCTGTTTCAAGAGTAAATAGAACCAAAATTAAGAGTAACAAATATTCTTCATTCTTACTTTTGATGAACGAAACTTTAGCGACACAAGTCCTTACTTAATAAAACTGGTTTATTCTTTCTGAATATAACTTCACGATACACTTGTTTTCAACAGTCGCTCTTATACAAACGTTTTAACACCGAACGTTAACTTCAACAATACGTCTCTCCCTGACTGCAGTTCAATTACTCATTACCTACACACACATTATTGTCCCGTCACGTTGTCACCCTCTTTTATATACCAGCCTACCCTATATCTAGCAAATGCTAGAGCATTCGCCAAGGTACAGGATAGTTCTAGAAACGTGGCGTGACACCAGTCATGTGACCTCGCTGACGCAACAATACTAAAAAGCAAAAGTACCTTTATTTACTGTTTATTTGACAAGAAATATATTTTTAATTTTACATATGATGATTAGAACTTTGTTTTAAAATTTTTGTCAAATACTAAGACTTAATTTTAGTGGTTGGAGTAAAGATTTTGTAAAGATAAGTTTGGTTAAGATATTAATACATCGTCCTTATGAAACAGTTAACAAACATGAATGTTAAATATTAATACATCGTCCTTATTAAATAATTGACAGGCGTGAATGTTAAATATTAATACATCGTCCTTATTAAATAATTGACAGGCGTGAATGTTAAATATTAATACATCGTCCTTATGAAACAGTTAACAAGCATGAATGTTAAATATTAATACATCGTCCTTATGAAACAACACGCATGAATGTTAAATATTAATACATCGTCCTTATGAAACAATTAACACGCATGAATGTTAAATATTAATACATCGTCCTTATGAAACAACACGCATGAATGTTAAATATTAATACATCGTCCTTATGAAACAATTAACACGCGTGAATGTTAAATATTAATACATCGTCCTTATGAAACAATTAACACGCGTGAATGTTAATTATTAATACATCGTCCTTATGAAACAATTAACACGCGTGAATGTTAATTATTAATACATCGTCCTTATGAAACAATTAACACG
>NW_013674193.1:22477-28495 GCF_000517525.1 Limulus polyphemus | reverse complement strand
CACCGTTGTATGTATTTATTTACTGACATGCCACAGACCACCATTATATGTATTCTACTTACTGACATGCCACAGACCACCATTGTATGTATTCTACTTACTGACATGCCACAGACCACCATTATATGTATTCTACTTACTGACATGCCACAGACCACCATTGTATGTATTCTACTTACTGACATGCCACAGACCACCATTATATGTATTCTACTTACTGACATGCCACAGACCACCATTGTATGTATTCTACTTACTGACATGGCCACAGACCACCATTATATGTATTCTATTTACTGACATGCCACAGACCACCATTAACATGTCACAGAACACCATTGTATGTATTCTACTTACTGACATGTCACAGACCACCATTGTATGTATTCTACTTACTGACATGCTACAGACCACCATTACATGTATTCTAATTACTGACATGTCACAGACCACCATTATATGTATTCTACGTATTCAAGTTGGTAGTCTGTGTTGGAAGACGTGAAAAACATTAGTGTTTTGACTTATTCACCACTGATATTGAAAATGAAAACAATACTTCAGTGAAATGTACTGTGCTGCATATCAATATACTCGAGAAAATACCTTCAATGTAGCCTAGAGGGCTAACTGTTTTTATTTATCTGCACTAAAATGGCATTGAAAAGAAAGCTGGTTATTTAACTAAATAAAACATTGTTATATCTGGTTTGTATGAGGAGTTTCAATGAGTGAATTCGAGTGGTATTTTGAGATTCAAATATTTTTCTGAAATCGATTTATGCTGTGATGCATATGGTGACGTAATTGAAAAGAACTACTTTATACTCAGAATGGCCACGGATAGTAACATAATAAAAATGGCCCAAGATATTAATGTTATAAGAATGCCCAAGACTTATGACATCATAAGCTATTTTTTTCGATCAAAGTTATGTAAAATACTAAAATCAGATGCCCTGCTAAGTCCAGGATACTAACTTTTAATGTCATAAAAACAAAGTGAACAAACAAACCCCTTTCTCTTTTTGTGTATAAGTACTTTATTAATCATATAATTGGCAGTGTCAGTTAAAGCTTAAACTTAGAACCAACCACTTGAAAACTAATTAAATGAAATAACTGAAACAGGAAGGCGTTGGGTTGATTTTCAGAACATCTAGTTTATATTTTTTGTTTCATTTAAACATTTTATACTCTAGACAATGCAAAAATGTCAGTGTAAATACGTTTTGAGTTGACCATTTTTAAAAATGATGAATTGGTTAATGTGATTCAAGGAGTATTTGAAATCTGATTTAAAGCAAAATCCATCTATAGGTTTGAAAAATGTTTCATTTAGATGCTATGTGGAGGGGGATATAGCATCAGCACAAAATACCAGCGTAATTTATTATCAAGCGCGAAGCTGTGTAAATTTCCATTTCCAACTGTACATCTAAACAAAACAAACTACTTACATTTCACCACTATATGAGGCCTACTTTATTTTCTTCGCTCTTCTAAACAGCACTGATGAGCCGCGAATTCGGAGAAACTAGTCTGTTGCAGCGGGAATAGGAAAATATTAGGCCTTTATTTCACCTTTTCTTCATTGTAATTCACCCTTTAAAGAAAAGAAGAAATAAATAAATTACTCCACAGAATAATAATGTATAATTAATTGGGACGGTATGTCACATGTTATCCGAACACCTAAAGTAACTTAGGTTATTGATGGTGGATAAAGGTAATTGGGACGGTATGTCACATGTTATCCGAACACCTAAAGTAACTTAGGTTATTGATGGTGGATAAAGGTATAAATATTTATGGAGTAGCGCCTATAGGCTGATTTTTATTCATTTTTGTGACATTTGGAGCCACTCTTCTGGACTCTAGTATACCTTATTTCTAAATCAAATTTCTTCAGTATACAAACTCGTTGTACACTTTTGTTAAAAGACGAAACCCTGTTCGGAAAACAAAATATATTATCATAAACTTGTTCAGCAGGATTGCTTTTATATAACAACCTGCAACGCGCCTTCCAATTTGTCTTTCGACTGTTAAGCAGATAAGAGAATCTAGATTTCATGTAGCGAACGGCAAGCGCTCGCTCAGCATTCAAGATGAAAATCGCATTTTCTGTCGGTGTTAAAAGCTGTAAAGTATTAGTCAGTGGAAGTTGAAAGATTTAAAACTCCCACGTTTTGTGTTCTTTTTATTGATATGTCTGAATAACATTTTAGTGCTTTGTTAGTCACGAGTTTAGGGTAAGCATTTGAATGCCAATATTCCGAAACTTGGGAGTGTCTCGCCTAGTGTTGACTTGGGTGGGTTTACATTGTTGCTGTACTTTAATAATTTTTCCTGCTGCTAATGTATATAAACGTAGATATGAGTATGCCGGAGTATGGTTCTGCAGGACAGTGACCTGTAATGATGGGCTAGTTGTTCTTAAGCCGACCAGGTTACTCCAGTGATACGATATCACACCCACCACGTGCTGAGCGAAAAGAAAAAAATGGTGCCTCTAAAGGAGACCGCTAAAATTCACTTAATAAAAAAAGTAAGCCAAATCAAGTTACAGCCTTTGTTTTCGGGAAATAAGTTTTTATTTCTTTGTCTAAGATTAGTTATGCATGTTTAAGCCACAATAAAAACCAATGCTCTCTCTTAACCAACCACCCAACCAATTTTAACTGAATGTCCTCTATATAGGCGAAACGGTGAAGAGAAGGGAGTTACTCTTTTTGTAAACCCTTCCCTCAGATATCCAACAGATTCTGCTGATTTCCATGTACAGTTTATTTAATGTCGCAGCATTGGCAAACGAGGGTTAAGTACATTGTTGCACGTTGTTGATATGTTTTGTCTTGAAACTAAGCATAGGTGCTTAATTCGTCAATAGTAAAGTGAAAAGCCCCCCCCCCCCAATGGTACAGCGGTATGTCTGCGGACTTACAACGCTAGAAACCGGGTTTTGATACCCGTGGTGGGCAGAGCACAGATAACCCATTGTGTAGCTTTGTGCATAATTACAAACGAACAATATTCGTGGCTCCTCAGTGGCACAGCGGTATGTCTGCGGACTTACAACGCTAGAAACCGGGTTTCGATACCTGTAGTGGGCAGAGCACAGATAGCTTCTTGTGTAGCTTTGTGCATAATTACAAACAAACAAGTAAAGTGAATATTTTTTCTCCTGGACTCCAGAAACAATCTGTAAATAAGAAATTGATTCCACACCACGAACAGTAGAATGCACAAAGCTACAGGATGAGTTATCTGTGCTCAGATTTTTGGCACTGTAAGCCTGCAGACTTACTGCTGAGCCACTGGGGCGAGGAGGATATTGTTTGTTTGTGTGTCATTAGTTTAAGAAACAGTGCACTTGAGAAAGCATAAAGAGTATCAATATATTTCGATAGAGTCCAAGTTAAACTGAATTCTCCTTAACTTAACAGCTGTATTTAAAAACTAACAATGAAACAGAAAAAACTGACCAGTGTAGGAACTGCTATATTATACAAGCTAGCACGCAAATTATGATAAACCGTTATACATGTTAGTGAGTCTTATTGTAAAAGCATAACAGAAAGCCTTACAAATCACAGCTGGGGCTGTAAGTGATAGTGGTTAGCATACTGAGCAGTGAACACCATGATCCATGGTTGAAGTCCCGTTACCCTCAAATCGCGATCTATAATTTGGGGTCGTGAGTACATTATAAGAATGACGGTCAGATCGTATTATTGAATTAGAATTGCCCGAGAACTGTGGTGGGTATTTGGACTAGTTTCATTCCTTCTAGTATTTGGGACAGTTAGTGCGAATAGTTTTTGTGAATCTTTTCGTGAATATCCCCAACAAACAAACAGAGCCACAGCTTCGTGGAATGCTACGTAATCGTAAGTAAATATAACATATGAAGACAATAGCTTGGCTTTTTCAAACTTTAAATCTGTGTTCTCTGGTACTATTATCTTTAGCACAGAGAAATCTGAATCCTTTATCTTATCGATTTCGTAAAAGAAAATTAAATTAATAAATCTTTATCTGTCCTTAGTAGATAAATCACCCATCTCCAGAATTGTCCTACTAGCCCTTCTCTGAACCTTTTCCATTAAATCAATATCCTTTCTTAAAGGAGGAGACATAAACAGTATTGAAGTTAGTCCTAACCAGTGATTTTTATAACATGTAATCAATATGTCTGGAGATACGCCTTAAAGTTATATTACTTTTACTACTAGCAATAGAGCAATGCTGTGATGGCTTAAGTGACATATCCACCAGTATGTCAAGATCCTTTTCTTCAGAAGTGTACTTTATTGAATGTGTAATCCAAACTATGATAACCCAAATACATTTCCTTGCACTCACTATAGTTAAAGGTGGTTAGAGCAGTCGACTCGCAATCTGTGGGTCGCGGGTTCGAATCCTCGTCCCACCAAACATGCTCACCTTTTCAGCCGTGGGGGCGATATAATGTGACGGTCAATCCCACTATTCGTTGGTAAAAGAGTAGCCCAAGAGTGGGAGGTGGGTGGTGATGACTAACTACCTTCCCTCTAAATTAGGGACGGCTAGAGCAGATAGCCCTCGTGTAGCTTTGCGCGAAATTCAAAACAAACAAAGGTAATTTGCCAAATTTTTGTCGAACTTAACAATTGATCCAAGTCATTCTGTTTAACCTCAACTTCTAGAAATTCCCAAGAGTTTAATGTCATCAGCAAACTTTAGTATCAATATCATTAAGAAAAAGCAATGTCCCATGCACAGACCCCTGAGGCACTCCACTCGTAACGATGGTACACATTGACTGTATTAATGACAACCATTTTTTTTTTTGCTCTCATCCAGACACCCTACAATCCAATTAACGAGGTCTACCCAACCCCTACCAATGTGATTTTCTGAACTAATGTTTTGGCGCCTTATCAAAAGCTTTCTGAAAAATCTAAGTATGCCAATTCCCCCCTCTCTGTTCATCGTATTGATAACAAGTAACATCCAAAAAAGAAAGAAAAAAAAGTAAAATATTAGTTTGTTGAATCCATGTTGGCTTTTATTTATGATATCACATTTCGTTAAATGATATTATTATAATTCTTTTACCTACAAAAGTAAGGCTAAATGGCATATAATATCCAGGGAACTGCTTATCCCACCCTTTAGAAATAGGAGTAACGATAGCAATTCTCCAATCCTCGGGCATCTGCCTACTGTCTATTAACCTACCGAAGCTGAAAGATACGCTTGCATATCTAATCTTGGACTTATTTTAAAACCTTGGAAGAAACACTGTCTGCGCTAGTGTATTATCTCTTTTTTAATATCTCCACCTTTCTTTTTACCACCAAGGGATTTTGGTCTGCACGATTCAAATCAATCCCAGTATTTTCAGTAGAATGCTCAGGATCGGGACCATTGCCAATACGTTCTCTTGTAAAATCAGTAGAGAGAGAGAGGCTTTAAAAACTGTCATCTAGCGCCTTATAGTCACCATTTATTTTATTCTGCCTTTGTGGACTTCTGTATTTCGTGATTTGATCAATACGCAATCACTGTATAAACTACAAACTAGAAACGTATTTGAAATTGCGAATTTCACGGTTATTATATGTAAAGAAGAATAGAGATATCTTACACGTCCTTTCCTCCCGCATTATGTATGGATTAGCGAGATTCCCACTGTCCCTATCTATTATCAGAACAATAGAGATATCTTACACGTCCTTTCCTCCCGCATTATGTATGGATTAGCGAGATTCCCACTGTCCCTATCTATTATCAGAACAATAGAGATATCTTACACGTCCTTTCCTCCCGCATTATGTATGGATTAACGAGATTCCCACTGTCCCTATCTATTATCAGAACAATAGAGATATCTTACACGTCCTTTCCTCCCGCATTATGTATGGATTAACGAGATTCCCACTGTCCCTATCTATTATCAGAACAATAGAGATATCTTACACGTCCTTTCCTCCCGCATTATGTATGGATTAACGAGATTCCCACTGTCCC
>NW_013674193.1:17097-21701 GCF_000517525.1 Limulus polyphemus | reverse complement strand
TTGTTACTTAATCTTTCGAGCCATGTACCATAAAAGACCTCTGGTTGTTACTTAATCTTTCGAGCCATGTACCATAAAAGACCTCTGGTTGTGACTTAATCTTTCGAGCCATGTACCATAAAAGATCTCTGGTTATGACTTAATCTGTCGAGCCATGTACCATAAAAGACCTCTGGTTGTGACTTAATCTTTCGAGCCATGTACCATAAAAGACCTCTGGTTGTGACTTAATCTGTCGAGCCATGTACCATAAAATATCTCTGGTTGTAACTTAATCTGTCGAGTCATGTACCATAAAATATCTCTGGTTGTGACTTAATCTGTCGAGTCATGTACCATAAAAGACCTCTGGTTGTTACTTAATCTTTCGAGCCATGTACCATAAAATATCTCTGGTTGTAACTTAATCTGTCGAGCCCCGTCGTGTAGCTTTGCGCGAAATTCAAAAACAAACAAACAAACAAACATTATCGGGTAATGAATATGTTAGTATCATAAAGATAAACTGGATATTTCTTTATCGTTTTTATGTAAGAATGGATATAAAGAACTTCTGTTGACATTCCATTATAAATGTTTTGTCATACACTGAATCTGTTACCGAGTAGGAATGCCGAGTGAGTTGCGTTGAAATGTGATAGCGTTTGTCATCAGTTTGGTTGGTGAGCTGGTGGGTACAGGAGTACATTCTTATCTTAGAACGGTTTTAGATTGTACCCGTTTGATTAATGATGATGATTATTCGGGCTCAAGACGTGACGTTTCCTCTCTTTCTTCTGTTTGAAATATTAGAAATAAGTCTGCCATTAATTATTTAGTAGCACTGAGATGTTTGTAGTTTAAAATACGAGTCTCATTTATTATTGTATTGACAACTGTTCAACGTAAACGCAATAGCAACTGAATAAAAAACAACAAATTCACAACAAACACAAAAAGAGAGTGCAGGCTTAATTTGTTGGAATTTGTGCTGGTACATGACTTGACAGATTAAGTCACAACCAGGTCTTTTATGGTACATGGCTCAACAGATTAAGTCACAACCAGGTCTTTTATGGAACATGACTCGACAGATTAAGTCACAACCTGAGGTCTTTTATGGTACATGGTTAAGGCACTCGACTCGCAATCTGAGGGTCGCGGGTTCGAATCCCTCTCACACCAAACATGCTCGCCCTTTCAGTCGTGGGGGCGTTATAATGTGACGGTCAATCCCACTATTAGTTGGTAAAAGAGTAGCCCAAGAGTTGGCGGTGGGTGGTGATGACTAGCTGCCCTCCCTCTAGTCTTACACTGCTAAATTAGGGACGGCTTGCGCAGATAGACCTGGCCATGCCGGGCCCCCGAAAATGTATAAAATCTGTACAAATTATTTATTAAATTACAAGAATTTTTGCAGTAAAATTTTTAGAACGTTTTTTCTTTATCCGACAAACATTTGAATGAACAATTATTCTTAACTTTGTTTAACGCATTAACGCAAACTGGACTTTTTAACTAACTAGACATCTATATTTATGTAAATAATAATAATATAATAGTAAGTCTGAAGGCTTACAACGCTTACAACCGGGTCTCTGGACTCAGTGGTGTGTACAGCACAGATAACCAATAGTGTAGCTTTGCGCTTAACAACAAATAAACAATCACTCAAATTAGTAAGTTTTTAATAGCTTTCACTGTGGTTTAATAGCAAAAATTAAGCCCATAAAGAAACGTTCTGGACGTATAGGTCGTTATTTTATTAACACTAAC
This sequence comes from Limulus polyphemus, assembly GCF_000517525.1. NCBI lineage: Eukaryota > Metazoa > Arthropoda > Merostomata > Xiphosura > Limulidae > Limulus > Limulus polyphemus. Next base: position 19,946 of record NW_013674193.1, on the reverse strand, counting down.
AGAAATTTACTGATTAACTGTTCAATAAAATGTTTTGCAAATGAAGAAAGTTGTCCTAAAAATTGTGCTGTGAAACGTTCTTTTAATATAATAAATATTGCGTAAGAACGCCCAAAAGACGTTTGAAAATCATGCAACAGAGAGAGAGAGTGCTAAACACAATGTATTTTTGGACGCATCAAATTTATTGTTTTCTATGGAACTGTAAATTTGTTTCGCAAAGTAATAAAACATAATTGCCTTCAGTTTTGTTTTTCTTTCTGTACTCGGAAAATACGTCAACGGTCTCCATATTGAATAATCTAGTAGTTAGTCCAGAGTAGAAAACACTGATTAGTGTCGGTAGCCGTTTTCTTGTTTCTCGGCGTGTTCTTACGCATTTAAATAAAGAACCTGTTGTTCTAGCTAAGCCAAGGATTAGCTTGGTTAATTAGTCTTAAAAGCAGATTAAAATTTTCTGCCTGGTTTCGTAAATTCCTATAGCACTATTGCAGCTGCATATTTAACTCTTAGGTGTAAAAATAAACACATTTCCTTCAGCTGCCTAATTGTTGATCTTTTATCGTCTTTTTGAATGTTCGACAGAAAAGGAAAACCATGCACAAGCAATTCGTGCAACCACCCTATCATAAAAGCATTTGACCAATCAGTAAGAAGTACACAAGTTTCCAAGTCTGACCTTGGCTGCGTTTCACCCGCCACCTGGCTGCATATGGCGGCACTTTTTTTGTGCTGCACCGACTCAAGTGGGCTTTGATTTTATACAGGTCATTATCAATCCGAAACATCCAGTGCCCCTGGATTTTAATGAGCCGAGAGATGGTTAAATTAGTTACCCATGCGATTTCTGAACTAGAATACGTACATTTCAACGCTACGAGGCAGGACTCGTTTTTCAAGCAGTCGACGCTGCTGTAGGTCTTATTGCCCAATTTCATAAGCATCCCATACGCTTAGTTATTGTTAAGCATCTATATAAAGCTTCCGTGTGTTCCGTACAATGTCGCATTCCGTTCAGAATTTGTACAGACCAATAGGAAACTATATGAATTAGCGAACAGGATATCTGTACTGAACATATACAATAGTATAAAATGTAACAAGACAGTTTTACTATTATTACTATTGCGGTGCATCTTAAACACCCGATTTCTGGCACATGTATAATAAAACTAAATTCTTTGAAGCCCCCCAGTGGCACAGCGGTATGTCTGCGGACCTACAACGCTAGAATCCGGGTTTCGATACCCGTGGTGGGCAGAGCACAGATAGCCCATTGTGTAGCTTTGTGTTTAATTACAAACAAACAAGTTCTTTGAAACTCCAAATAGGTGTTTGACTTCGGATCGTGATCCGTAATGCGAGGCCCCCCAATGGCACAGTGGTATGTTTGCGGACTTATACTGCTAGAAACCGGGTTTCGATACCCGTGATGGGCAGAGCACAGATAGCCCTTTGTAGCTATGCGCTTAATAACAAACAACAACTGTAAGGTGAGAAATATTTCATGTTGCCTGTTTTGGAAATTGTTGTCGGAACATTTGTTGGGTAATTTCTAACTTATCCGCTAACACTCACGTAGCTAGCGATAATATATCTCACTCGGTTGTATCTATATAAATATAATTATTTTGCGGTTTTTACCACTACTTCGCCCCCTGTTGATGGATCTTCACAAAATTTGGCATAAAGGTTTGTTGGGTCCATGCGGTGAAACATACAAAATTGCGTTTTCAAATTCTGCGTTTTGTAGTTTTTATGGGCGTGTTTGCGTTTTTTACAATTACATATGAAGGAAGCAACTTTTCATGTCCGAAGATAAACTTTCAATAATCATGAATCTACATAACTTTAGTCCAGGGGACGAGTACCTCAGATAGTAGAGAAATATGTGTAAAAAGTTTACACCAAATCTGGTGTCTGCCAAAAAAGAACTACCGATGATGTTTAAGGACGGAAAGTTATTACCTCAACATTCATTTTAAGTGAACAAGAGAAATCGCATTTCCATTTTGGACAAACAAAATCTCAAAATAAGATCTCCAAATCTAAAATGTGCACCTGAGGTAGTGTACAAACAATATGGATTCTTCCGTACAGCTGCTCTGTATTTGTACACAAACCAAGATGTAATGAAAATATCAGCGCTTCAAATCTTGGTAATACTTTTATTTTCGTGGAGTTGAGAGATTATGAAACTATGAAAAATAATGATAACAAAGATGGATATATCTTTCTGTTATGGAACATACCACGAGGTGTGATCTTAACGTATAATAGAAGCAAATCCCTCTGTTTCTTTATGATTCATGTCGTCTGAAAATTACAAAATAAGATATTGTACCATCCCAACAATTTAAATGGCGTTATTAACACGTTAAAGTATCGAAATTATAATATTAAAAGATGGAAAAAAAATTGTTTTGTTTTTAGGTTTGGTAATTATATTTAGGCAAAAGGTGCAAAGATAACTGTAATTTTGGCGAAAACAAGACACGGATTAATTGAAATGTTATACATAACACTTGTGTTGATAACGTGCGAGAAGGCGTTTCTTAAGACAACAACGAAGTAACAAGAGGGTTGCTACAAAACCCAATATATAATTCATTGCAGGACTAGGGGGAGGGGAGAGGGAACATTGAAGCCCCTCCCCGACTAGAAATAAATAAAAAACGATGATTAAAAAAATCAAAAACTGAACGCCTCGTGAAAATGCTATGACAAGAGCGATTTAGTCGTTTGATATGGCCCTTTTATTTTGTAATATTTACTTAACACGTTATTAGAGCTTGTTCTTTCAAAAATATTTGCTCATCTATTTAAATGCCCCCCAGTGGCACAACGGT
>NW_013674193.1:6177-16931 GCF_000517525.1 Limulus polyphemus | reverse complement strand
ACAGATAGCCCTTGTGTAGCTTTGTGCATAATTAAAAACAAAAACAAACAAACTTATCTATTTCTGTTGTTAGATTTCTTAGAATTAGCATTTGGTATATTACATACCCATTGATTGTGTTTGTGTATTGCTGAAACTGTAGATAATAATATTTACTTGTATTTGAGTAACTTATGAAGCTCAGTTCTGAGCCCCCCCACCCCATACAATTTGCCCCGGGCACCCCTTAAGTCCTTAATTCAGCTTTGATAGGAAGTTTTTCATTATTTTATAAAACACTTGTAAAAATTGTTTAATTTATTTTTAGAAATTAGTATCTTATTTTAATTTTAAATTGATAAAGAATATGAAAAAAAAATTGAAAAAAAAATGAGATATTGAAAACAAAACTGTATAGTGGAAATTTGTTCACCACAAAACCATTCCGAGTTTGTTGTCTCTTAAGGTGCTTGAATCTCACGTATCAACTTGTTGGAACTGATCCAAATTTAATGTTACGCTTGTAATGACAACGGTCACGGTATTCAAGTAAAGGAGTGCTTAGAACATTATGTTAAATATTTTGTTTAACGCAAAGTGGAGTTTTTAAAATCACGACCTATATCTCCCGAATGTAACTTTAATAACCCAATATGTTGCTATTACAGCTTCGCCAGGAGCTATCAATATCCTACAAGTACACTAAACCAGTTAAATCTAAATTGGAACACAATAACGAAATATTGAGCTAATAAAGTTACATTCTGGAGATATAGATCGTGATTTTACTTACGTTTATAGAAGTTATATTTACACATTTCCACAGTACAAGAGAGAGAGAAGTACAGAGCTGTCACAAAATAAGTTAGAATACAGACTTATTTACTACAACCCACACTTTGCTAGTTGGTACAAGTGTGTAAAAAACATATGCAAAACACACTTAATAAAAAAATACACGATAGGTAGCGCTACGAAATGAACTAGAATCACAATAAGTTTAATTTCATCTTTAGAATACAGTAATATCAATACTTGTAGCACCAGATGCCCAATATAACTATTGCTAGTGACGACATCACATAATATTAAACATGATTCTTTTGCTCAAGTGTTTGTTTGAATTTCGCGCAAAGCTGCATGAGGGCTATCTACGCTAGCCGTCCCTAATTTAGCATTGAAAGACTAGAGGGAAGACAGCTAGTCATCACCATTCACCGCCAACCCTTGCGCTACTCTTTTACCAACGAATAGTGGGATTGCCCGTCACATTATAACGCCTCCAAGGCTGAAAGGGCGAGCATGTTTGGTGGGATAGGGATTCGAACCCGCGACCCGCAGATTGCGAGTCGAGCGCCCTAATCACCTGGCCATGCCGGGCCTGCTCAAGTGTTAAACATCACTGCCACAAAATCACAATTGTAACTGCTTTTAAGAAGTCACGAGAAAAGCAGTTACAAAGTTAACTTGTAATGTTTGGCTTTTGATAAATGTGTTTATACACCTATACCAATTAGCAAAGCTGTAGCTTGTATGTGGGATTCTCCCCACCTATATCTTTATAATTAAACGTATTTCGCGCCTGCTCTGTATATTTTGAGAAAGTATAACTCCTAATTTTAAAAACAGCCTTGAAGTTTGTAGCGATCACCTCACAACAAAAAAACGTGACATAACCGGTTTGTACTGCATCTGTTTATTCATGATAGAAAGGTAATTATAGTTTAGCGTGTATTAACGAGTCTTTATTAACAATATTGAAGCTGACTTATTTTAATGCTACATAACATCGTACTCGTCTTTTGTGATGTAACGCTGCTCGTTCTACCGTTTAACTGTTTTCAACATTTAAACAACGATGATTATATTTGCACAAAACACGCGGCTATTTCTTTTTCAGAGAAAAACAGTATTTTGTATTATACATTCCGCTTAAACAAAAAAACACAGACTTAAGTTTGTTTATTCTGTAGGCGCTGACTGACAGGAACGTTTTCCAAGGTTCAGCTACCTATATGAAGATTGATGAAGGTTATGCTTGTAGGAAAGCACATCAAGTGCTAGTACTTACAGGAAAGCACATCAAGTGCTAGTACTTACAGGAAAGCACATCAAGTGCTAGTACTTACAGGAAAGCACATCAAGTGCTAGTACTTACAGGAAAGCACATCAAGTGCTAGTACTTACAGGAAAGCACATCAAGTGCTAGTACTTACAGGAAAGCACATCAAGTGCTAGTACTTACAGGAAAGCACATCAAGTGCTAGTACTTACAGGAAAGCAAGCTGCCGAATTTTGCGCATGCAAACATTCACAGAAAAATAAAAGGCTTGGGAGACTTTCAGAAAAGTAGATGAAAGCTTCCGAGTGCAGGACTCACAGGAACGTAGATGAAAGCTTCTGAATACAGGAATCACAGGAACGTAGATGAAGGCTTGTGAATAACAGGACTCACATGTACATAGATGAAGGCTTGTGAATAACAGGACTGACAGGAACGTAGATAAAGGCTTGTGAATACAGGACTGACAGGAACGTAGATGAAGGCTTGTGAATAACAGGACTGACAGGAACGTAGATAAAAGCTTGTGAATACAGGACTGACAGGAACGTAGATGAAGGCTTGTGAATACAGGACTGACAGGAACGTAGATGAAGGCTTGTGAATACAGGGCTCACGGGAACATAGATGAAAGCTTGTGAATAACAAGACTCACAGAAACGTAGATGAAGGCTTGTGAATGCAAGGCTCACAGGAACGTAGGTGAAGGCTTGTGAATACAGACACTCGCAGGTACATAGATGAAGGCTTGATAGTACAAGACTCACAGGAACGTAGATTAAGACTTGATAGTACAGGACTTACAGAAACGTAGATAAATGGTTTCGAATACAGCACTTGCGGGAAAATGATGAATTCCTGTACGAGTGGGTACTCACAAGAAAGTACAGGAAAGCTTAAGAGTGCAGGCACTCACAAGAAACTAAAGAAAATATTGCAAGTGCAGGAAGTTACAGAAAACTAGAGAAGGCTTGCGAATACAGGTACTCACGGGAAAATAGAGGAAGGCTTGCGGGTGCATTCTCTCATAGAAATGCAGGCACTCAAAGGAATGTTTGTATGTAGGTCTACTTTGGGAGGACTGAAATAAGTAAACCGTGCACAACCTGTAATAATTTTCGACACAACCTTTTGAGTGTAACCCCTCCTCCCTCTTCACTCCTCCGGAATCAAAACGATTGTTTTCGAGAGTTGCCACACTCTGTTTTGAAACGATGGCGAAACATGGGTCTGGAATGAAGCATGTAAGCTGTTGAATATTATTTTGTTATGCCAATTGTAAAGAGTTGTTGCAGAGGTGTTGCATGACACGAATTGTATTCTGTGTATTGGGCTTCAAACCTACCTATAAAGTGTCCGCACGTGAAACACCTACGGATATCGAAAGAGCTCACGGTCTCCCTCTTAACATCAGTATTTTTAGTCATCATTCCAAGGGTTACTTACTGACTAGTCTCGTGACTAAGGATTAATAGTGTCGCCTGTCTTAGCAACAAAGTGCTTAAAACCCCAGCAAAAACAAGCATAGAAGGCTACCATTGCTGCAACAACCTTCTTTTGCTTGCATGAAATTACTAGGATATATTTGAACCTAAAATAGGATGTTGGTGGTGTTGTGTTTGTTAGCGTAAAGCTAAATAATCAATGAGCTATCTGCGCTCTGTCCACTACTGGGGATCGAACCCGGTATTTTAGCGTTAAAAGTCCGTAAACTTACCTCTGACCCACTAGGGGACGAACCAAATGCATGTGTGGTTTGTCTACACAAAATATAGTGAGGATATACAGTGCACAGAGTACGAAAAAAAAAACACGTTTTAATAAAATATTGCATGATGAAGACCAGAGGAAAGTTCAGCTACGTAACTTGAAGATAAAAAAGTCCTACCAGTTTGCAATCTTGCTGTGTTTGTTTCGAGAATTGTGAATATGAATAAAAAAGTAATGTAGAAATGGAACTCAAAGACAGTGGTATCTTAACACTTTTGTAGTTGCTAATCTAAAACAACAAGAAAGAAGCGTACTACAGCATTTAGTAGTGAGAAGCGAAAGAAATTGATGATTCATAAAATAAGTACTAGTTTACACCACAAGTCAAAAGTACGTGGTAGGGAAAATCATTTTTATTCATAGTGCTGATAATTAGTAGAATTAATTAGTTATTTCATTTAGACTTAAAATTCTATTAGGACACATGTTTCGATTGAATCATAAATTTAAAATATTTCAGACTGGTCTATAGCTCCACTTTAGAGCTATAAACTTTATATTGTTATATTATTACGTGCCCCCAGGTGGCTCAATGGCAAGTCTGAGGGATTATAACGCTAAAAATCGGGTTTCAATACCTGCAATGGGCAGAGAATAAATAACTCATTGTGTTGCTTTGTTCTTAACAACAAACAGAGTAATAAACAAGCAAAGGAAGGAAAATGTATTTGATGGAGAGGCTAAAGTGTATGTGGGACCTAAACATGGTAATTGTATGAATATCAGGGGGTCATACCCCCTGAAGTTGTCACTTTTAGTATTCAAATGGAGCAATTCCTAATATAACATATTAAAACGCGAGCAAATAGTGTATGGTAGTCTTACAGTTATTAACAGGTAATAACCTGCCTTACCAGGTGTATACCTACTTCCCTGGTTCCTCAGCCTATGTATTATTATTGTGGTCTCTGCCCTAAGTGTATTGTCACCGTAGTTGTGCTTAGCACGTCTGAATGAAAATTCGCGAAGAGTAACGCTGCGTAACACACTTTGTACTTTCATTTTTTTACTTGTCAGTGATATAAGACTTCTTTTATTCAATTCTTTAGAACATAAACTAGCTGGTTATGTGGGCACGATTATAAAATAATTACACTGATACAAGACGTATCCAGTATCTTTGTGACCACACGATCACGATCTTCCATTAAGTTTTGATCTTCGTCAGAAGAACCTGACGCATTTCCTTTCTTGTCCAGGATAACACTCGCACTTTGAAGTTAAACTGACGTAAGTTTTAAAGACATATCAAGACTTTTTAAGGGGGAACGACATATTGAAAAAAAAAAAGACTATACAAAGATGGATAGTAGATAACGTACACAATACATTACTGGATAAAGGATAACACCCATCGAAAGATGTATAGTAGATAACGTACACAATACATTACTGGATAAAGGATAACACCCATCGAAAGATGTATAGTAGATAACGTACACAATACATTACTGGATAAAGGATAACACCCATCGAAAGATGTATAGTAGATAACGTACACAATACCTTACTAGATAAAGGATAACACCCACCGAAAGATGGATAGTAGATAATGTACACAATACCTTACTAGATAAAGGATAACACCCAACGAAAGATGGATAGTAAATAACGTACTTAATACATTACTAGATAAAGGATAACACCCAACGAAAGATGGATAGTAAATAACGTACTCAATACATTACTAGATAAAGGATAACACCCATCGAAAGATGGATAGTAAATAACGTACTCAATACATTACTAGATAAAGGATAACACCCAACGAAAGATGGTTAGTAGATAACGTACTCAATACATTACTGGATAAAGGATAACACCCAACGAAAGATGGTTAGTAGATAACGTACTCAATACATTACTGGATAAAGGATAACACCCATCTTTCTGCATGAGTAAAGATTGCTACAGCAACGGTAGACTCCTAGTGCTTATGTATGCGGGACATTTAAACGCTAAAACGAAGTTATTATTAGAGTAACCTGTGTTTCGTGAAACCATTTAGTAAGTAACCTTTCGTCTTACCATTAAGTATATGTAGGTTTCAATCTATCTTTAAATCAACACGTTTTAGAGACCATATTCAGTCCCCAATAAGTTAAAGCCTTCCGCCACCTAGCACGTAAGACCCATGCAAAGTTTCACAGTAACAATACCAACGTATTGAAATGGTTTTATTAAAATTTCGATTTTAACTTAAACCATATAAAAGAGGAAAAGCACAACTTTCATCAAATAGATTTTAACTTAGACTACATAGAATATCGAAGAAAGGTTAGACCACAGCCTCCCAGACTTCATCAAATGACACCTTTTGTTTTAAACAACAGTGGAGTGAAATTACACCTTACACTTATTGGCATCTACTACATAGTAGTACATAATAACGTAGTACATAATAGTAGCAGTTTTGTTTTTAATTACAGACAGCGTGACTTCATATTAGAACAATGATTAATAAGGTCTTCTTTTAGAGTTATTGTGGCATGATTGTGTACGTAAAAAATTGCTAAAGTTTTTAATTTAGGTATACGATCGAAAGCTAAAGTGTATGCATACAAATACAGGTTTTAGGTTGCACGGTTCAAGTATTCTTGCAACTAGTATGTGTTTAGTTAATGAAAGCAAGTTTCATAAACGCAGGGACACAGTGGTCAGCATGTCGGACTATGTATCTGCGGGTCCATCGTTCCCTTCCCTTTACCTTAAAGAAGAACAACAAATTAGGCACGGCTAGCGCAGATAGTTTTTGAGTCACTGTACGCGAATATTCCAAAACAAACACATATAAGCGTAGGTTTCACTCTAAAATAAATTAGATTCTTATCAAAGCACGGATACTTAAGCACTAAAATAGATTCAGGCTTAATCCCACAACCATTAAGCTATGTTGTGGCTTAATCCCACAACCATTAAGCTTTGTTCAGGCTTAATCCCACAACCATTAAGCTATGTTGTGGCTTAATCCCACAACCATTAAGCTTTGTTCAGGCTTAATCCCACAACCATTAAGCTATGTTGTGGCTTAATCCAACAACCATTAAGCTTTGTTCAGGCTTAATCCCACAACCATTAAGCTTTGTTGTGGCTTAATCCAACAACCATTATGCTTTGTTCAGGCTTAATCCCACAACCATTAAGCTTTGTTTCAGGCTTAATCCCACAACCATTAAACTTTGTTTTAGGGTAAAGTTTCATGAAAGACTATCTGCATTCTATTCGCCACAAGGACTGAACCCCAAATTTTGGTATTATGTGTTAAGCTCTTACGTTTACCGTTAAATCTGCAGGGCCCTGAGTTTCGCTTTAATTATGTTACGCGATTTCTGGGTCTTGTGAGATTTTGATATCCCCCTCTTCTTTTATTTGAAATATATATTGTAACATAAAATACCGAGAAAAGTAGGATTATGTAATTAGTGATTTAAATTCAGTGTAAGCAATGAAGTAAGCAAGTACAGTTTCTTATTCTTGTCGTTAGGGGGGGGGTCGATGATTATGCAGTCTGTTTTTGTTGTTGTCTGTTTGTAGTTAAGCACAAAGCTACACAATAGGCTATCTGTGCTCTGCCCACCATGGGTATCGAAACCCGGTTTCTATCTAGCGTTGTAAGTCCGCAGACATTACCGCTGTGCCACTGGGGGGCTATGTGGAGTCGTCGTTCAACGGTTGACAATCGTGAAGCATTTTAAATTATTAATTCAAATTGAATTTGACATCAGATTAATGGCAAGGACAACTAGTTAATCAAAAACAGCTGACATTTACAGGGTTCGATACAGTAATTCTTTTTTGTAAGAATTAATATGTTTACTCCAATTTTAATTTTAATAAAAAGAAATTCTCTTTTTTTCCGTTTTAAAAAATTCACGGTCACTACTTTAACCCTACATGACTTATAGCGTGTACTCGGATAGTTATGGGACAAAATAACATTACGCAAGATATATCGTGAGATTCATATCAGAAAATCTTGGATAAAGGCCTAACGTAATAGGCTTTTCACTCTGTTATCAGCCCTATTCTTATTATTCAGTCGGACAGAAAGAAACACTTACCATTTCTAAGTAATCAAGTTAATGTCGGGCACAATTATAAAGCAATTCATCACAATTTTAACACTTTCTTTCAGGGGGGAGGGGTTCGCAGAAATTGGTAATGGGTAGCATTTGAGCACACAATGAAAGAGTCGTGGGACCTAATTGTACCTGTATCTTTTTACTTGTAACATCTGTAGTGTAATAGATACTAACAACTATACGTTTCTAGCTTTTCTGTTACACTTGAATGAAAACCTTATTAAAGATTCCTTTCATTTAGCTCCACAACTATGATATTTTCAGCATCTTCTTTCCCAGTTTTTTCCTACACTAAGAAACTTACTATTAAGAACTTCTAATTAAATAATTTAATACGCTAATTATATATATATATATCGAGACTAACATAAATATATACGCTTGCTTTAGAATTTCTTGCGAAGTTACACAAGGGTTATCTGCACATGGTGTAACGTAAAGTTGAAAGTAGCTTGTTAACAATACCCATCGCCAACTTCTTGGGCTATTCCTGTCTGATCGAATAGCAGGATTTGACTATAATTTTTGTAGCGCATTGAAGGCTCTGAAGTGCAGAGCACGTGTTGATGTTAAGGAGTGGAGAATCACGATTTCGCGAATTTACAATCTGACCACTCAAACTACTAAGTCACGTCAGGCCCTCATATTTCAATGAAGACAAATCCATGTATAAACTGATTAGATCAATCAATACACCAGAAAACTAAAATCTATAATACTTAGATTATCAATTGATTATTCTCTCTTTTAACGACAGTTTCGGTCGTAATCCCAATAATATGTCATGAGGTTCTGTTATGTTAGCTAAGGAGATTTAGGTTAATCCTAAATCCATACAGTAAGCCAACAATGTAAAATAATCTTCATGAATGTAATATAATTTAAAACTTATTACGAAACAAGTGTTAACATTTATAATCAATAAACGTTTTATGAATCTAAGAAAAAAAATGACACCTAATAATAGTCAGGGGTATTTCTATGCTGAACTATTCCATTTCTGCACTCGTGCAATATATAAATACTAGCTCAATTACCCGCTCTCTGCACAGGTGTTCAAATTACTTGAAATAGGTATTTATAAACACACTTTTAAGAACATTTACTAACAAAAAAATTAATTTTCATAATATTTTGATTTTTATCTAAACCTTTGATTTTCAAAACTAAAACTACACAATCTAAATTAAAGCTTCTTGATATACCACATTGACTGTTGTTCCTTCTTCTGACAGTATAAACAGGTTTTGATGAGATTCAACCTTTGAAAATCCTGCATAGAATTTACCATATGAAAAGTAAGACTGCTTTAGGAACAATCCAGCAACCTTTAAACTTTGACCTTATGCCTTATTAACTGACATTGCAAAACAAATTGTAACTGGGAATTAGAGCCTTCTAAATTCCAAGGGGTAATCACGGGGTAACGTAGGAATTCTTGGAATGAAGACACCTTTGGAATGACCAGTTGTAATTGTTGCTTCAATAACACGTGGCAGTAAAGTCTTAACAACTAATCTTGTGTCATTACATAATCTTGTAGGATCAAAATTTCTCAACAACATTATTGATGCACCAACGTTTATTTTCAGAATGTGACCTGGCGTCCCTGGTGGTTAAAAAAATTTAGGAATTCAGTTGGGTGATTTACAGCATCAACTGGAAATGGAACACTGACAGTTGAAATGTAGTTGAATTCCTGTCCGGGAACCTTTTGCATTAATCGATAATTTATGTCATGAACAGCATCATTTCGAGGTGCAAGAACTTTTTTATATATACAAGCATTCACGATTTTGGTAATTTTGACAAATATTAGGGAACACTTTTTCCTTTAGCTGTTCAGCATCCTTCACTAAGTTACCACATTTGTATAGAATAGTAATGTAGTTGTTTGATTGGAAACTTTACAACGCTAAATTAATAAGAAGTTTCTGAATTAAACCGTTTGATTTTATATCATCGAAGGTATTAAAAACTGAAAATGCCCGGCATGTCCAGGTGGATAAGGCGCTCGACTCGCAATTTGAGGGTCGTGGGTTCGAATCCCCGTCCCACCAAACATGCTCGCCCTTACAGCCGTGGGGGCGTTATAATATGACGGTCAATCCCACTATTCGTTGGTAAAAGAGTAGTCCAAGAGTTGGCGGTGGGTGGTGATGACTAGCTCTAGTCTTACACTGCTAAATTAGGGACGGTTAGCGCAGATAGCCCTCGTGTAACTTTGCGCGAAATTCAAAAACAAACAAACAAAAAACTGAAAAAAATAAACCGCAAATTAACATATACATTACGCGTTCAACATAAACAACAATGTTGGCCTAACAACAATATCGTGATAGTTTTCTTACTAAGCCACGATGTATAGTGTAGACTATTACCAAAACGAAGACAAAAACTGAATTAAAAGCCAAAAATTAGTATTTGCGGAAAGCATGGTGGGAATTTTGCCCCTTAATGTTACTTTTGAGGACCGTAGGAGTCATCATGTGGAGTTTGGTTATTGGTCAAATAGTGTGCGAGGAGTTAGCGGACAGACAAACATACAATTTCGCTTTTGTATATATATAGAATACAGCATATATAATCAAAACACATACAAGTTTTCACATATGGATATAAATAGCAAAACGCCACGGATTTTTTTTTTTTGTCCAGTTCATTTAAACCAACCATTCTTCAATAAACTCTAGTGTCATTTAAGTGTTGAAACCCATCTAATTGGATCATAATAAATGAAAAATCAAGTCAAGATCTCCAAGTTTCTTAAGCAATTTCCGTTATTTTAAAGTTAAATTATCCTCCTTTTGTTTCTCAGTGACAAAATATAAATTATCTTTGACAAATTAGACGTTAAGGAC
>NW_013674193.1:0-5290 GCF_000517525.1 Limulus polyphemus | reverse complement strand
TGGAGTTGCTAGCCCCGCGCCCAACCCTCCTCCTTTATTTGCGAGATCAATACACACTGCTAATTTAACAGCCCTGCGTTTACACTCACGAAGTGTCACCACTAGAAATTCTTATAACTCATTTTACGTTTTATTAAAACACAGTGAAAGCTAAAAGATTTGAATATTAAAGATAAGCTAATCCTACTTTATATTATAACGAACATCCAAATTGAATAAATTTATCTTGGTTTCTAATGTGACAACAACGTTTACATTCTCGTCTTCGTTTCACATAAAACTTTCGAATTTCAAATTGGTTTGACTTTATCCACCAAATTGTCTGAGTGCGCTTTATGTTCATACACAAATTAATCACCTTATTGCACGCTACTGTTCATGCGATCATGGCCCATTGAGATTAATATCATGTATCTGTACGAGCGCAAGTATTTACTGCTTAACTGGTCAATACGTGATCTTAATTTATTCTTTTACCTAGCAATTGGGTTTGAGGAATTTTGGCGTTTACACCCGAGGCTATATACAGTCAGTAATAATTTACAAATAATTTGAGGAGACCAATTAGACCGATAATTTAAAAAAAAAACTACGTCAGCTTGATGATATTCAATTGTACGCCTCACTGAATACGAGGAACTTTCCCGGGGTTAATATTAATTATCAAAGCGTAAACTGTAAACAATCAGAAATGGATCAATAGACATTATTCTTTTTTTAAAGGCTTGGTTTATCAGTTTTATCAAATGTTTTAAAATGATGGCCACATTAAAGGTAATGTATTTGCTTTGATTTAATTAAAACTATTTTTGAGCTCTGGGTTTTCATTGCTATCATTTTGTATAACCCTCTATAGAAACCAATCATGGAATGCCTACCAAATGGAATCCTGACGGACCGTCCGACACTCAGTATGTGAAAAAGTAAATGATATCGAAATTCTGATGGACTATTAAGGTGTCGGGCTGACTGAAAGTGAATAAACCTAAGCGATCGTGACGATGGAGACGGAATCAGTGAGGTCCGGTCAGAGTGAGCGCTCCTCTCGCTCTCGTCGTAGCAGAGGTCATTCGGGTATCTCGAATCACCACCACCACCACCGTTCACGTGGTTCTCGTCAGTCTCACCGATCAAATAAAAGCGACAGGTCATACTCAATGACGAGTGGAAGTAAGCGAGAAGATGGTGACGACCGTCTACACGATGAGGAGATGATTGAGGTGCAAATACTACCTCAAGACGACAACTGGGGAGACAATACCACAGCTATCACGGGTAACACAAGTGAACATTCTGTGTCTGTAGACGACATGTCCAAATTTGGGAAGGACATAGACGAAAGTATATCATTTCAATGTCACAGATTAATTGGGACCACCATTGGATCAATACTGGCTTTCTGTGCCTTTCTCTCGCCCATTGTAATGGTAGTAATTCCAAAAATTGAGGCTCTGAATTGGAAGGTGCAGAAGTGTGGCCCTGAATGTGATGGGTTACTGATTAGCTTCTCTTTTAAACTGCTAATTCTCGTAATAGGAACGTGGGCTGTGTTTTTTCGAAAACCTAAAGCCACAATGCCAAGAATATTTATTTTCCGTGCTCTTGTGTTGGCGCTGGTGTTCGTGTTCACCTTTTCGTACTGGCTCTTTTATGGTGTTCGGGTTATGGAGAAACGAAAGAGTGATTACGAAATCTCATATCATAGCATTGTACTTTTCGCCGTTTCGCTTGTGGATGCCTTACTTTTCATTCATTACTTGGCTGTTGTTTTAATGGAGATTCGACAACTTCAACCTCAGTATTTCGTTAAAGTGGTTCGATCACCAGATGGAGAAAGCCATTGTTATTGTATGGGCCAATTAAGTATCCAGCGAGCAGCAGTTTGGGTCCTGGAACGATACTATCAAGATTTTTCCATCTATAATCCTTACCTAGAAACTTTACCCACCAAAACTCGAAAATCTCTTTCAGGGTTTAAGGTTTACGATGTCGATGCAATACCCAATAATACCACCTCTATTCAGGGACAGTCACGTGCAGTCCTGGCAGCTAGTGCTCGAAGAAGGGACTCTAGTCATAATGAAAGGTTCTACGAAGAACAAGAATACGACAGGAGAGTGAAGAAACGGCGAGCGAGACTAATAACAGCAGCCGAAGAGGCTTTCACCCACATTAAACGGTTGCAAGAAGAACAAGGTTAGTTGTGTATTTGTTTCTTTATATATCAAATAGATAATAACTGTTAGTTACAACACCGTTACTATTGATAACAATGTGACAGGAAAAACAACCAATGATAATAATACAGAATATTTTCTAGCTTGTAGAAACAGTTTGTAAAAGTATATTTTTACGTGCTAACTATTTCAAAACGAGGGGGATCATGTGTGACATGTACTAAATTTGCGAAATATGAAAATAAAATGTTCTAGGTAAGTGCGTATGAACCGATAGTTATTTTTGATGCTTTTACGCTTCGAAAATATATTCGATCTTGTTCAAAATTGTTGCGTTTGTGAGTGTTGTGTGTGTGTTTTTGTTTGTTTTGTACCAAAGTTAAATTGTTTAAATACCTGAAGTCTCTCTTACTAACTCCGTTACTGGAGGACCCGGCATGGCCAGGTGGTTAAGGAGCTCCACTCGCAATCTGAGGTTCGCGGGTTCGAATTCCCGTCCCGCCAAATATGCTCACCCTTTCAGCCGTGGGGCGTTATAATGTGACGGTCAATCCCACTATTCGTTGGTAAAAGAGGAGCCCAAGGGTTGGCGGTGAATGGTGATGACTAGCTGCCTTCCCCCTAGCCTTACACAGCTAAATTAGGGACGGCTAGCGCAGATAGCCCTCATGTAGCTTAGCGCGAAATTCAAAAGAAACAAACCGTTACTGGAACACGTAACTCGTGTGTTACAATGGTATGAATGTTAATGAATAAAATAAATCATAAATCATCGAGTTTCCTTGATGTGAGGTAAGTGGCTGAAAATGAACACTGTACTGTTTATTGTTTACAAGGCAATTAAATCTTTGCAAATAGAGCTCGTCAAGCGCGTGTACAGATTACAGTTATTATCGTTATAAATCTAGCCGCGTGACTTGCGCAGTAGGGACTTAGCCTTTTAAGGTTATCGGTGTTATCATAAACTATTCGATCAAAGCAATGATTCACAGTAATATCACTATCTTCTCTTTCGTCCAAACGTGATTTCAGTTAGTACGTTAAGTATATTTATTACGGGTGCGATGTTTGTTTTTACTGGCCGCATTACGATTCTTATCCCGATCTTGAAATCTCAAAATGTTTTGAATCAGGGTTAACTCGAGTTTGTTGAATCTCAGTGAACTTGGTTTCCCGCTTCTTTGCTTTGTTTTTCAACTGTAGTTTTAAATTCCTGACAAGCTACTTTCTGATGAGGAACTTATTGCACAACAGATACTAAAGCTTTATTTGTTTATTTAACCACATATTAACCTCATGTTTAACTGAGTAATTTTACACTGCTTGAAGATGTAAAATGTTAAGGTAGCGTCGTTCAAATTACCGAAGAACCTATTGTATTATAAAAAAGAATTAAAACTTTCAACCTATATACACAGCCTGGTCACAAGTAAATAGACACCACCTTTTCAGAAAAAAATAACTTTTTCAGTCATATTCACATGAATTGATATATTAATAATTTAATTAATATCTAGTAGATCTTCCTTTCGCTTCGTGGAGTTCGTTGATCATTTGGGGCATCGTGAGAATCATCTCGTCAATTTTAGATTGTGGGATTTTCGCCCACTCTTGCTTCAAAACTTGGAGTAGATCGCTCTTCGAAGTTGGTTTTTTTTTGTTGTTTCTTGAATTGCCGGTCGAGTATGGCTTAGAGGTTTTCGATGGGGTTCATGTCAGGAGATTGGCTCGGCCAGCGCAACCTCTGGATACCATTTTCTTCCTGCCACTTTTGGGTGTTTCTAGCAGTGTGACACGGTGCTCCATCTTCCTGGAACAAGATTAGTTAGCATAAATCAGTTAAATGACGAAAAATTAAGTGTCTATTTACTTGTGACCACTTAGTGTGTATATATATATATATATATATAAAGACGAAATGTGTGTTTGTTTGCACCCTAAATCCTCCGAGCCTATTGTGCCAATCTCAACCAAAATTTGTATGTAAACACTATGAACTATGGGGAATGTCCTAAGGGTAACAAAATTGAACTTAACCCTATTTCTATTTTGTAAAGCCTGTTGGTTAGTTACTCCCAGCCTATTGAATCAATCTCAAACAATCTTGGCAGGTTGACGCTTTAGACAATGTTGAATATTATAAAAGGATTCAAGGTCAAAGCTCTTCTCGTGGTCAAGGGTGGGGTCACCTCAAAATCTTTACTTGTTGGCAGATGGAAAGCAAACTGCAAAGGTTATTTATAAAAAAGCTTTGAGATATAGTTTATATTCCAGACATTACTTTGAAATACATGATTGCTGTTAAACATAAATTGTTTTAATTAAGTTTAAACATTCCCCGTCAGTTGACGGATATTTAAGCTTGTTAGAAACAAAATGAAACTGCTTTAGTGGATTTTCAAGTCTTGTATCTCGTTTCTTGATAAAAAAAATAAACATATTTACGACTTATTTTTTCCCTCACAATTTGCAATTACAGAATTATTTAAATCGTTTAATGATAATTGCAGTAGTTAATTATATCATTATCCATAATATATATGTATATGTACACTCATATCAAAGGATTTTATTTTGCATTTTATTGTTGAAATCATTCAAGAGCTGAACCCTTACATAATAATTTTAATTACATCAGAAACTTCGGTGTTGCATTGATTTAAAAAGTAGAAGATTTTGTAAAACGTATTTTAAAAACTGTATAATATGGTGTTCAACATGGAAACAAGAAAACAACATGATATTTAATGTAAGTGAAATGCATGCAAACCAGCCTCGTGAAGTATGTTTCAAACCGTCTGTACAATGAAACAGTATCCAGTTGCAACATGAAGTATCTGATTCAGTCTATGAAGAAGTTACAGCTGCCAGAGTTGATAAATAGCGAACATCTGTTTACGTTGTGAAGATGGTTTGGCAAATCAGGCTCAGAGAATAGGTACCATTTCTGTGAAATCACATCTGTTTACGTTGTGAAGATGGTTTGGCAAATCAGGCTCAGAGAATAGGTACCATTTCTGTGAAATCACATCTGTTTACGTTGTGAAGATGGTTTGGCAAATCAGGCTCAGAGAATAGGTACCATTTCTGTGAAATCGATTCCACATTCAACT
>NW_013674192.1:15410-29017 GCF_000517525.1 Limulus polyphemus | reverse complement strand
GCACATAACACACGTAGTTTTCTAATTGTCTGAATCTTGAATACCCAAAGTGTGAATTATTTTATGGATTTTCGTTTGTGGTGCCATTCAGCAGATGGTGCAGGAGTTTTGGTTACATACATAAATACTGACATACACGCTACGTCCATTATAGTAATATGGAGACATTTATATACACAAACACAAATATACTGTATTAGTTTAGGGAGAGAAGTTTGGAGTAAAACATTTCCTCAGAATACATTAACACGGGTTACGACATTGTTGTTGAAGACTGTAACGAATTTATTATTATATATTTATTTTAATGTCAACGTTTGTTTAGATTAAGTTTATATTTAAAAACATGAATAGCCTATAGTGTTGGATATGTATTGCGAAACTCCCTCCTATTCTCCAAAGTGGTAGAAGATTCTAGAGAATAAGAATCAACAATATAAAAGTTCGAACATTACAAATCGTTTAACTTCATTGTAAGAATCAACAATATAATGTATGTACGTAAACGCTTAAACGTAGCTCAGTATTGTTACGTAAATATGAATTTTCTAGAAAGCCTCCACACGCCTATAAATATAACCAACGCGACGCGCCAGAAGAAAGTATCTGTTATTAATTTGCTATAGTCAGTGTGCTATAAACTTTGGAAGCTATAACAGTGATTGTTATAACCCTTATCAATCGGAAAACTTCAGATATTTGACCAGTAACCTTTAAAAAGTTCGAACATTACAAATCGTTTAACTTCATTGGATTCTCATTGGACATTAGTATTTTTATGAAAACATTATATAAATTCATCGCTGTGTGGCCGGTAAATAACGAAGGACAAAGCCAGCTAGCTTCCTGTGAAGCGAATCGTACCTACATCAACTCGTTATTAACTCGCTCATCGTGAACTCTCGATAAAATATCAAGGAAGTTCCAGACTAGAAAGAAGACTTTATACTGCTTGTAAGTTTGTGAAACTTTTGTTTATAAATCATTGTTTGTAATAACTATTTGTAATAATTGTTATTGTATATTATACTGTTGTGTGTATATTAAAACGTATTTGTGTTAAAAAAGAAAACTGTGTATCAATCTTGTTGGCAAATATCATAAACTGACAACATATCGACTTTTACTTAACTACTAAATCCAAAGTACAATTTAACCACTAAATTTAAAGTATCATTTTACTCGGTTTCAGACCGTTTGAAATTCTAATACGTAACAAGACTCATAACGTAGATAAATTAATATTTTAGAGTTATACACGGACTTTCTCTTCGTTAAAATACTTTTATTGCGAGCTTTCGGCCCACATACCGGAGCCTTCGTCGGGCAACAATGCATTGAGGGAAGAAATTCCTTAAACTGTGGAACATTGATTTAATCGACTTATATATTCATCATAATTCTATATGGTTAATAACTTTGATATCAAATGTCAGTTATTGTTACGGCTATTGCCTAGATACATATTTTTTTGCTCAGTGCATTGTTGACCGATGAAGGGTTCGGTAAGTGGGCCGAAAGCTCGCAATAAAAGTATTTAAACATAGAGAAAAGTCCGTGTATAATTCTACAATTTTTCTTTCAGACGATGTGCCAGATGGCGAGATATAAGTGGTTAAGATTTGAATCAATTTCAGAATCCACAGCCTACATTGGCTGTAAGGTTGTTCAGCTAGAGGTAAATAATGGAACTACATACATATTGTTCTTTTACCAGATGCCTTTTTAAGGTTTAAAATATTCAGGTCATGAAATAGGTAACTAAGGTTAGTCATAACAAATCGAAACAAGAAACAACAATGTAGTAACCTAGACAGTCATAAAGGCAGATAGATAGAATAGGAAGACATTTAAACGGACAGATAAATAGACATTTAGATATAGATATATATGTGTGAAGAGAGAAACATAGAAAAGTTTAGTCCTTACTTGAAAGCACCAGGCCAGGGTATGAAGAGAAGCAGTTTTAGAATATTTCAACAAAGAGAGCTATCCGTCTAGTTATCAGTATTTTTTTCTGTAAATTCATATTTTCTTTTATTGTTGAGAATTTCAAACAATATTCAGAAAACAATGTTTACAAATAGTATTACCAAACATAGAATTTTCCCTCCGTAATTGTTACACTAAAAACAAATAATTGTTAAATGATATTTAATTAAATTTGTGGTTAAAAGAAGAGAAGATAATTTTATACAACATTTATGATAATTTTTAAACACGTCAAATATTACATTTTATGGACAAAATTTGTCGACTTGAAATCATATATTTTGTTCTTGTTGTTGTTTAGGGCAAAACTAAACAAGAGTCTATGATCGATAGCATCAGGTTCATCCGAGTTCTACGATTATAAAGATTAATTTTACCAAACTTTGGTCGATTGAAAATAGATCTGTTAGTTCGAGCGATTATTTATTGAAAGAAGACCCAGTAGGCATACAAACACCTGAAACAACGTAGACAATAAACTTATAAACAACAGCTAGCTAAAGTAAACTTTCCAGAACAAGGTTTTTCACTGTTAGTACAAACAACTAATTATCTGTAAAATCCGTAAAATGAAGATATAAACATCAACAACTGATATCTAAAATAAACTGTCATGAACAAAGTTTTAATTGTTAGCACAAATAATTGATATTTAAAGTAAACTCTCCTGAACAAAATTTTAATTATTAGAATCAACAACTGATATCTAAAGTAAACGCTCCTGAACAATGTTTTCAATATTAGCAGCAACAACTGATATTTAAAGTTTATTTCAGTTCATGACTTACTGGTGAATTTGTAAAACAGAATCGAAGAGAACTATGGGGTTCTAGACACCGAATGAAAACAAAAACACGAACGAGAAGTTATTGTATATATATTTGTCCTACCCACTGACTGTTACTTACCTCAACTCTTCGAGACTTCGGTTCACTGTAAAGTAACAAACCTACAAATAAAAAACAGCCGTGTACTCCCGCCGTCACGAGAAATACTGAAGGGACTGCGTCTAAAATACCAGGATCATAGAAGTATCTGAAACACATATATAAATATTTTGAATACAGAATATTAAAATATGCAAATCAGTCGGTGGAAAAATATGTGAATATCTTAATTGTTGAAAATATACAATGCGACCAATCAGAACAAAACATACAAATATTTCGATCAGAATAACATATTTTTAGTGCGTATTACTTAATAGTAGGGATCGACAAGGATTTCAAATAATACACGCGCCGAAAAACTACTCTATTGAATTCCCAAGCGAGTGGTGATGACACCAGGGGTATCTGTGCGTAGCTATCCATAATTATGAATCAAGTCAACAGCACCCACCGCCAGTTCTTGGAGTACTCTTGTCTAATCGAATAGATATTAGTGAGACTTTTATCTTAACATAGTTGCGGGAACTTGGCTTAGCGGTAAGCCTAGGGTTTATAACGCTAAAAATCAGGCAAAGCACAGTCAAAACAACCAAACGAAACTGTGAAGAAAGTTTCATTGTTTCTAAGTTGGACCAGGAAGGAGTAGAGCACACGAGCACTGCAGATACCAAGGAACTGGCCAATGAGAACACACCAAGAACCGAAGTGTTTGAGTCTAAAGAGTTTGCAGTAACCCCGCGAGAAGTCCTCAAAAGTAGAATGTGTTCACAAATGTTAATGAATGAAAAGAACAGACTGCCGTTACTACTAGCAGATAGAACTCTTTGGAAGGTATGCTTAACGAACGTGACATCTCATTTAATATTATGTAATAATAAAGTAAATTGACATTAGGGGGCCAGTGACGGATTATCGCAAGGGTTAACGGGGCCGAATCCCCGGACCCCAAAAGCTTTGGATACACCCCGTTTTTCAAAAGACATGCAATTCCATTAGCTCTTAAACCCCAAGTAATCTTAATCCGGCCATTAATTAAAGTCATATGACAACAACCTATTTTTTTGTTTTAGACGAATGTAAACGGATAAAATAAATTATAAAAAAACATCTTCATTGAATTTCATTTTAATAATTAATAATTTACATTAGAAAGTTTCATGAATCAATATACAGTACAGCAAATATAGAAAAAATACATAATTCGTTGAAATATATTAACCCTAGCATATATTATATATTCAGTAAAATGCTTGTTGGTCCATGCTTGTAGTCTTACACTGCTAAATTAGGGAGGGCTAGCGCACATGGCCCTCGTGTAGCTTTGCGCGAAATTCAAAACAAACAAATAGTCACTGGCCCTCTAGTAACGCGATTTACACAAAAATGTTTAAACCAAAATACTATAATTGTTCTAAGTCATATCACTGACTTCTTGAAGGATAAATATAGACCTTAAATATTTAAGTTGTCTAAATTATTAAATAAATTATTTTGTCTAGACATTTGGTCAATCATTCGTTCACGACGACAAGTTTCTAGCCGCCGTTGGATCTGTGTCTTCCGTGTTTCACGCACTTAGTAGAATCTTGGTAGGCCTAATTCAACAAAAAAGTTCTTACAAGGTGAGTTTATGTTCATAATATAAAAAATTTTTATTGTATCAAATTTTTAGAGGACTTCCAGAATATTAATTTAACAAAATATTTTAATCTCTGAAAATAAATAATTTTTTTTTGTACTAAAATAAAATAGCTTCCAGTTTTTACGTATTGATTTTAGGCCTCATTTCTAATGTGTTTATCGGTAAGCGCAAAGCTATAAAGTGAGGTAACAAAGCTAAAATAAAATTTAGTTAAATATAAACATACTAATGATACGTAGCTCAGGTGTAAAGGTTTTAATGCCTTAATAATTTGGTTATTAAATTTTGCGCAAAGCTATTCGAGGGCTATCCGTGCTAGTTGTCCTTAATTTTAAAGTGATAGACTGGAGGGAAAGCAGTTATAGAACATCACCTGTCGTAAAGTCTTTGGCTTATCATTTAACAATGAAAAATGAGATTGATTATCACGTTACAACGCCTCCATGGGTGAAAGTGCGAGCGTGTTCGGTGACGGGATTTGTACCAGCGACTCGAAAATCCATTAGGCCTATCTGAATAATGATACAAATGATTTTTTTTAAATCCGGTAAAACTACTGTTATTTGGATGATTCATAATAATACGCTGTCGTATGATTTAGTAATTGGTGTACAGTAACATATAACAGCAGTGAATACAAGTTAATTAGTTTTGGTTATGTTTTCCAACATCTGCCCCTGCAAGTAAGCGGATGTTCTCCTCCGGTAGATGTCGCGATCAGCGTGAATAGTAACATGGTCTTCATTGCGAACAAAATTAAAACAGTTAACTGGAAAAGAAAAATCTTCTAATTTAAAATGTAGTTATTTATTTGTCAGTGAAACACAACAAATTATATTAATTTTGACGAGAAATAAAAATTACATCACAAATAATATAAAAATGCAACAAACTCGTTTAGGTTTAATAAAGTGTTCTCTTTGATTTTTCTTTTGAAATAACTTGATGAAATAACAGTTGTGAAACATTTAATTGTAAGCTTAGTTTTTCATACTCCTTAAGATTCAATTGGATTCAAAAAGTGCTATCCTGGTTAGGGATCCTGATCTCACTTCCGGCAGTATCACGTGCGCCATTAGCGAACAATTATCTTTAGATTTTTGAACTAAAATGACATCGAACTCATATAATTGTTCCGCAGTGTTTTAGGCTTAGCTAAGTAGTTATTCTGTTATTTTAGCTTCCACGGTCTTACCGCCACAAAAAGAATCATTCCATAAATGATGACGGTGTACTTTGTTCCAAATACCTCAGCAGTAACAGCAGGGATACAAACAAAACAAATTGGAAAGGTGACGTACAAACCACAAACCCATATTAGAAACATCACTTTCCCTGAAATAAGACGAGACGTAGCTAGAAATAAAATATCTGGATTCCCATTAAATTAACACAATTTTATTATCTTTTCATTAACACAAATGAAATAATGACTTGTATATCCAGAGTACTGCTTTATTAGCTCAATATTTCGCTTTTACAGCTTCCTCGGGAGCTATCGATATCCTGAATAACCCAGTTGAATATAAAGAAAGTTAAGAATAATAACCTTTTTATTGGAATAAGTAAACGTTTTAATGCAGACGTTTCTTCAAAATATCTCGTTATTTACGTGGTTAAATATAAAAGATCCTCTTCTTTATTTTATTTTTCTAGTAACAAAAAGGACGCCATTTTTGTACTGAGAATGTTAACAAATTAATTATAATATATTTCTTATTTCTATAACAGAATGCGCTTTGAAAAATCACTTTAAAGACAGTTTCTAATGGAATTCGAGATAAATATATTTATAACTAACAAAGGCCACACAATACTCGAGACACCCTAGGTTGAGGGGGGAAAAATGTTATTGTCACATCAAAGTAAGACAATAAAAATAATTTGTTTAACATAAATATGTTTTACGTTTCGCGTAAAATGATTTATATCAAAATAATATTACCTACCTACAAAAGTGAAAGCTGCCATTATACAGAACATTCCAAACCATCCTAAAATTGGAATTAATGTAGTAAAGATAACGTACTATATATTACAACAAGTATCAGGTTGGTTTGGAGTAAAGCACGTGTAACCTTTGTTAGAGTACAACGAGTACAGCTTTGTTTAAAGTAAAACACGTATAAGATTCGTTCTGATTAATTTTCTCACCACTGATAGTAAAACTTCAATAATGAAGACTAGTTTAACTTTCATCAGGTATCGATAAGTTATAAGTGTTTTAAACAAAAAACACATTTTTTGAACTCTGTCAACACTTAATGTAAATTAACAAAGTTTCTTATAATGTCAGAACATCGAGTCAACAAGGCTCAAGACAACGAGTCAGATTCCGGACAGCTGGGGGTGGGGGATAATTTAATTTATCTTATTTTAGAAGTACTGTTTGATTCTCTCCAAAAGAAGTATTTCCACAATTACGCTTTTCCTTTTCTTTATCGTCTTGTGCTTTAGAAGTTTCCGTTTGTTGGTGGTTAGTTTCTGGAAACAGCATGGTAACAAAGACACCTGGAAACCAAAAACAACATGAATCACTAAACAATCTCGAGTCCGATTTATGAAATATTGTAAAACAAACAGGAATAATACATGCTGAATTCATGTTTTATTAAAATTTCTAATCGATAAATTTAGGTTGAACGTGTGTAAGCTATGTTTAAAGTACAACTGTTTAAAGCTTGGTGTAGAGTTCAATGGGTATGAGCTTCTTTAGAGTACAGAATGTGTAAGCTTTGATTAGAGTACAACACGTGTAAACCTTGTTTAGAGTACAAGAAGTGTACGCTTTGTTCTAGTAATTAATAAGTCTGTAGCTGGTGTAATATATTTGTAGCCGGATGATGATTCGTCCAGATTGAAGTTGGTAATTACATTAACATAATACAATATCCCATCCGGTCCATTGACGGAAGTTATCTAACTTCATGATTAATGAAAGTTTATCGTAGGACATGAAAAGTTGCTTCCCTTATATGTAATTGTAAAAAAGGCAAAAATGCCTATT
The DNA here is from genome assembly GCF_000517525.1 of Limulus polyphemus. Taxonomy (NCBI): domain Eukaryota; kingdom Metazoa; phylum Arthropoda; class Merostomata; order Xiphosura; family Limulidae; genus Limulus; species Limulus polyphemus. The sequence continues at coordinate 21,486 of NW_013674192.1, read as the reverse complement.
AAAATAAGAAAACACAAAATGTGAAACCGCAAAGATGTTCAGTTTTGAATTCTGTGGTTTTTATGGGCGTTGTTTACCACTACCTCACCTCCTGTGGATGGATCTTCATCAAATTTGGCATGATGGTTTGTTGGATCCATGTGACGATAAATGGAAACGTGTGTATCTCCCCTTGGAACAAATGAACCTCCACACCAATTTTGATGAAGATCAATCAACACCTGCGAAGTAATTACATGGACAGACAACAGAGAGAACAATTATATTTATATAGATTCTAAAAATAGACCCTAAGATTCTGAAAGTTGTCGACAAGGTGTGAATCAAACAACTTTCTACGTCCCTTAAGGCTATATTTACTGTAAACATGTGAATGAAGGCTATATTAACTGTAAACATGTGATTCAGGTCTTAATTTACTGTAAACATGTGAATCAAGAATATATTTACTGTAAACATTTAAACCAAGGTTTTGTGTCCTGTAAAAATGTGAATGGATTCTATTTACTGAAAAATGTAAATTAATTCCTAGACCGAAACTGTAGCGATGTAATAAAAGTCATTGTTATCTCCTCCCCCCTTAAAAAAAAATCCTAGACCGAAACAGTAAGAAGGTGATAAAATTCATAATTATTAAAAACAAATACCGAGACAGAAACTATAACATGGTAATAACACAATATATAATTATTAAAAAACACCTAAACCAAAAGTGTAACAGGATGGTAATAGAGTTATTGCGTGGTCGAATCTGTAGAAAGTTAAATAAATAAAATCATTCAAAATCTAAGTAACTGAGAAAATGTTATGTTTAATAAAATTAACGTTATTATCAGGTGAAAAAAATGTATAACAAAACTTTGATATTTTTCAGATATAATTATTTCAACCGAAAGTACTGCGTATTTCACATTCAACAGATCCATTAGACTGAAACCTAGCACAACTAGAACTGTAATAAATATTTATTACACAGCAAATGACATTTAATACATGAATATACGTATTCTATGTTCAGCAATCTATAGTAAACAAGGTACGAAGATCTGAGCAACTTGTAAACACGGCTAAGTCAGTCCCAAATTTCCCTGTTTTAAAGCTACGAACTGTTACGTACATAACTTACCTGCCTGTTTCTCATGTCTATGTCTGAAAATGGATATGAATCATTAAAGAGTAGCCTAAAAACTAACGTGGATCGTCTACAATTATATGTTGGACAATATCAACATTATAACTGTTGACCTTTCAACTGAATAAATTCCAGATGAAAATACCAACAGCACTGATCACATCAAGGTGATTTTCAATTTTAGAGATGTACCAAGTGATCTCTGTGAAAAATCCTATAGATAAGGGCCTAATGCTATGCTTACCTCCCCTAAACGTAAATTTTCCGATTACCTGTTCCTCTTTGAGTGAAGTTATGAAACCTTGAAATCTCAACCAATTTTCAGAAAAATTTACCCAGAACTTTGTAAAAACCAGGTTTGAAAACGTTTATTTGTTTTTATTCTGCATCTCCAATAAAATCAGTTACACTCACGAAGAATTTACTGACTTAAAATAACGCAGGCCTGCGATGGTTTCACTGTTTTGAAATTTTTACGTGTTCTACGTAAACGCTGAATCCAAAAAATGATATCCACGTTTCCCCATCACGTACAGGTTTTTCACAAAACGTCATAACGCAATACATAAAAGAAAGACAACAACACGTAGGTTTGAGACTAAAATCAGTATGAATGAGGATGCATATTCGTCTGACATCAATGTTCTTCCTTTTACTTTAGTTTGTATTTTTGTTAAAAAAACATAATAATAAAAAATGTTCATTGTGGTAAACGAAATATAATTTGGATCTAAGTAATTTGTAAAAACATCTTAAGTGATAGAAAAAAAATGAATATTATTTTCGAAATCTACTTAGCTGATTTATGGAAAATCTATTATTAAAACCAAAACAACTTATATGAAGTTTAAATTCGTAGGCCTTTCTTCGCGCCACCTTAATTACATAACGTGAAAACATTGTTATAAGAGATATTATTAAAAATTAAAGCACACGTCTATAATAAAAATTTATTTTTTTAGCTACGTTTCAGGCATATGCCCCTCGTCAGTCTTAGCTGTTAAAATGAATGAATAATAGAATTTTTCTAACAACTTTGTCTACGAATGTCAGTTTTCCGTATTCACAGTCGATATTTAAAGATCACCCCTGTGATCTTTTTTCTTCAGTGTGTTTAGGCAAATTTGGTGTATTGTTTGAGACGGAGAAATAAAAAAACAACAGATAAATAGATATCATGATAGCTAGAAACAGGTCCTCTCAGAGGTGCAGAGAGGCCCGGGCCACTTCTATGTTTTGAGACCCCTGGCTATAATAAAAAAAGATAATGACACATGAAAACAAAATAAGACAATCATTAGCTTAAAAGAAAAGGGAATCATAGTTTAAATATTTACTTTGTATATATAATTTGTATGTCACACTTTTGGTCTCATCGAGAGGCTAGTAAAAACAAATCGTGAAACTAAAGTAACGCAAAAAAACAACAACAATTGTCTACGTTTGAGGCCCGATCCAAATGGCGCTCCCCTCTAATTGGCCCTAGCTAGAAACATACATAGACATAGAGAGTAAGAAAAATGTTCTACACTCACCACTTCCTTGCAGAGGTATAGAAAGCAAACTAAAAGTGGGTGAAGCAAAGTTTATATGACCAAGGGAATGTGGGTCATAGCCGGGATCAATGGGTGGCTTCAGAGTCCCGAGAGCTCTTGGATTCTGGATTACATTTTATGCCTTCTCCTAGTTTTCCTTATATTATTATATCTCTCAAATATTTGACGTTTTCCAATTTTTCTTCATGTGTCCTACTCACAAAATGTGTAGAGGGTGCTCTTCAAATGTTACGTACTATTCGTTTTCCAGTGAAATATGTGGGAAGTAACACCTGTGCACAAGGCGAGGATGAAAACGTCCCTAACTACTTTAATTATACATACACAAGCTGGAAAGTCGCGTTAAAATTATTTCAATTCACGTGGTCGAATCATTTTTCTTAACTTGGATCTATTTTTATCAAACTGTCTAGAACTAAAACATTCTTCTCTGACAGCGATGACAAGACCTGTTGTGTTGTTTTACAATTAATATCAACTTTGGAGTTTACAATAAATAAATAACCATACTCGCTGGGCTGGTTGTACATGGAGGTGTCACTCTTGGTAAGGGTTTTGGGGACGGAGTACCCATAAAAAAAGGGGGGAGGAAAAGATGGCGATGCCCACGGTTGATGCACGATTATAAAATTATTTGTTAACCCTTTGTGTTTTTTCATTTTCTTGTGGTCTTAATTTGGGTTTAATTGTTTCAGTTCTGTTTAAAAATCGCGTCGTCCATTAATTTATGCGCAATCTTGAAAAATAATAACTGTCTTCAGAGGTGTGGTGTTTCAATTCCGCTGATATCCAGCAGATAATAGAGACACACACGAACACAGGCGAGCAAATAGACACAGCCTTTATTCACAGTTACCTTGTATAGTGTTTATTTACCAGACTGAACGAGCTCTGTGTTGTAAAGTGACTATAATGGCTGCTCTGGTTGAGATGAGTCTTTTGTTTTCACGTCCGTACGGGAAAAGGACAAATAGAATTATAATTTACAGCCCAAATTTCATAAAGCGCTGTATGCCAGAATCAAAGGCTGCATACATCAAAGACTATTCCACATAACGTTCATAAATTATATAAAACTCTAACTCATATCTAGGAGGGAAAAACACAGGTCCAAAGTGGTATGAGTTTCTAGACGTTGGCATATGCACTCTGCACTTGACTAAAAATATTAGTACACGTTTACAATCTTTCAACATTCGCTTAACAAAAATGTCACACTAGATACAGAACACGTGCACGGACTTAAAAAAAAATAATACGATATATTTGACTAACAACAATATATTCTAAACTAGTTATGGTGGGGTGAAATTCATGACTATTTCAGTTATTACAGTTGGACGAGTTAGGTAATACCTTATTCCTGTGTTAAGTGTGATGTTTTGTTATAAAGCAGATTTAAAATTTTCGGTCTGTATAAACTGTCTTCTTCTAACAAGATTCTTTGTTTCCATAAAATGTTAAAATATACAAACAAACCCCATCGTTTGAGCTTAGAAGTAAAACAAAAACACACACACAAAAAATAGATTTATATGTTTGTGTATTTTCTATTTTATTACCCCATTTTAGCTGTTTTCTAAATGTTTTATACTTCTTAAAAAAGACAGACATAGATTAATGCTTATGCTATAAACATGCCCTCTCACAAGTTCAGAGAGGCCCTGACCACTTCTTTCTCTTGAGGCCTCTGACTATAATAAAAATAAAACGTGATGGCATATGAAAACAAAATAAGACAATCATTAGCCCAAAAGAAAAATGGAACATAATTTGAATATTTAATTTTATATATATATATAATTTACAGTTCTAAGATGAGAGTGTGTATCAAATTTTGGTCTGATTGGGAGGCAAACAAATAGCGAGACTTTACAAATGCAAAAAATAACAAATGTCTAAATTTGAGGCTCGGGCCAAATGGCCTTTTTCCACCCTCAATTGGCCCTAGTTGTAACAGCTTTATTAGCGGGCATCTGCAACACTTTGGCAAAAGCTGGATAAGAGAATATTTCGGTTACAAAATAATATCTTTTAGGATATTTTATAGTCTAGAAAAAGTGTTATCTGTGCTCTCGCCACCGCGGGTATCAAAACCTGGTTTCTAGCGTTGTAAGTCCACAGACACACCGCTGTCCCACTGGAGAAAAAGTGAACATTTTCTAAAAATGGATTTGTTTTTCTGGAAAGTATTGCACGGGAAGAGTTTTAGTGATACGAAATTCTTTCCATCAAAATGATTCACTGTACAGAGCGCAAAATGTTCATAAATTTTACTGATATAAACTGTCATGTTTTTGTATATTAAAAGCGGTACTGTTTATTGAAAAAAATATTTTTTTAAACTAACTCCACTTTATCATTACTAGATTTAAAAAGTATATCAATAAAGATATAATCAAACCCTCACGTACAGTCCTGAAAGTCGTGTTCTTGTTGTGAGGAGAGTACTATTATTTAACATTGTGTTCTATTATAAAGAAATGGTTGTTGCACATAACACACGTATTTTTCTAATTGTCTGAATCTTGAATACCCAAAGTGTGAATTATTTTATGGATTTTCGTTTGTGGTGCCATCAGCAGATGGTGCAGGAGTTTTGGTTACATACATAAATACTGACATACACGCTACGTCCATTATTGTAATATGGAGACATGTCTATACACAAACACAAATATACTGTATTAGTTTAGGGAGAGAAGTTTGGAGTAAAACATTTCCTCAGAATACATTAACACAGGTTACTACATTGTTGTTGAAGACTGTAACGAATTTTTTATTATATATTTATTTTAATGTCAACGTTTGTTTAGATTAAGTTTATATTCAAGAACATGCATAGCCTATAGTGTTGGATATGTATTGCGAAACTCCCTCCTATTCTCCAAAGTGGTAGAAGATTCTAGAGAATAAGAATCAACAATATAATGTATGTACGTAAACGCTTAAACGTAGCTCAGTATTGTTACGTAAATATGAATTTTCTAGGAAGCCTCCACACTCCTATAAATATAACCAACGCGACGCGCCAGAAGGGAGTATCTGTTATTAATTTGCTATAATCACTGTGCTATAAACTTTAGAAGCTATAACTGTGATTGTTATAACCCTTATCAATCGGAAAACTTCAGATAATTTACCAGGAATCTTTACAAAGTTCGAACATTACAAATCGTTAAACTTCAGTGGATTCTCATTGGACATTAGTATTTTTATGAAAACATTATATAAATTCATCGCTGTGTGGCCGGTAAATATCGAAGGACAAAGCCAGCTAGCTTCCTGTGAAGCGAATCGTACCTACATCAACTCATTATTAACTCGCTCATCAAGGAAGTTCCAGACTAGAAAGAATACTTTATACTGCTTGTAAGTTTGTGAAACT